>NC_061118.1:146436415-146437752 GCF_002878395.1 Capsicum annuum
GGAAGCGTTGCATCAAATGGTTGAAAGGTCATACTGATACTATCAGCGGTGTAATGTACAATTGCAAAGATGAGCACCTAGCTTCTATTAGTCTTAATGGGAATCTTATACTTCACAACCTTGCTTCTGGTGCAAAGGCTGCTGAACTCAAGGATCCAAATGGGCAGGTTAATTCATTCTTCCCAAGTCCCACTCTGCCGTAAAGCATCTTATAGCTGCAATTTACTTTGGTGTTTGGAATGATGCTTTGTTTTCTGATGCCATTTTTCTTTGTCTGATTATCACAAGATCAGGTTTTGAGAGTGCTTGATTATTCTAAGATTAGCAGGCACTTATTGGTGACAGCTGGTGATGATGGATCTATCCACCTGTGGGATACAACTGGTCGCAGCCCCAAGGTTTGTTGACATTCTGGTGTTCTGAGATGATAAATTTAATTTCATTACATTTGTATTAGTGCCTAGATCTGTCTTTGGTTAAAAGGGTTATAATTGGAGATTAATAGGGAGTTCCATTTCCTTCTCCTCGCAATCTGCATTTGCAAAGCAGTTCTCATCCGCTAATTTGGTATGGGCAGTAGGCAATTGGCTGACATAGAACATTGCTGTCAGTATGTTCTCTGAAACAAGAATCAGCGATCTATTTGCACCTGTTACTTCTCAGAGGGCTTGACAGTCTTTTACTCTATAAAAGAAAAATTTATCACTGCTCTTTGGGGGTTTGGTAGTCAAAACTCTCAAAAAGAGAAATTATTACTGCTTTAGGTGCTGTGCTGTTAGAAGCACTATACGTTTTAGCCAGTGGACTTCAAAGTTGGAGTGCAAGCTTGCATGTGACATACAAAACACTGAATAATGGTTATGAATTTTATGAAGTTTTCAGAGAGAATTATTTTGGAACCTCCCTGTCCCCGTCACAGTACATATTTTACCTCCCTACCTTCCGAAATTAAGAACATGTTATGGTCCTTCCTCTGATCCTTCTCCGGTGCTCTTCCTTCCTTTATATCTTTGAAAAATGAGACGTGGATGTTTTTCCATCCTCTCTCTTTGCAATTCCTTCCACTTGCATCCTCGGACATGCTTTGATAGCCATAATAGTTCAATTCACCAAGTGCAGTGATATCTTGCTTTGCATTTCGTGTCGATCTTTATTATCCCTTAATATAGCGTCTGGCCTCTTTGGGTTGATGTCTCTCACATGTACATCTTGCCTACTGTGCATCGTTTCATTTGATAACTGGTAATTATTTTTATCTCTGACAGGTTTCTTGGCTAAAGCAGCACTCTGCACCAACTTCTGGTGTTAGTTTCTCACCATCAAATGACAAGGTTTAT
>NC_061118.1:146437852-146447390 GCF_002878395.1 Capsicum annuum
CTCTCCCTCAAGCTGGTGCATACAAATCATATGTACATAGCTTGTTATGGGATTCCGGTTGGCGCTTGGCTGGTACTTTTTCTATGATTTTGATCGGGTTTTTGTCGCCTGATCTTTTCAATCCTCTTGGTGGTGGTGTATTTTTCACACAACCCACAAAATTAAATATGATGCAAATCAGTCACCGGAATTGACGTGACTGAGGTTTTTTTTCTCTGATATTTCTCACCAATGCTCTGATACCATGTGAGAATTAATGGAGAACAATATTATTGAATGGTGTGTTTACATAATTACATCCAGTCCCTATTTATAGACACTATATTATAATCCTTTTCTAAGTAGGATTTTATATACAATTCCTATTCCTACTCATATTCTAACACTTATACTGAAGACCCATGATAGGTAATAGGTATAGGATAGGAAGCTAACTTTTTCCCGAACCAGGATAATCGAATAATCAGGGATCCATTTTTTATACACTATCAAAACCCTATCTCTATCCCATTCAAACCTAGTGATGAACACAAAAATCTATGACAAACGCATTCAATATACAAAGATGTAAAGTACAATACTCTTTTTTGATTAGTAGATAAAACAAATTATAGTATTCTTATAAGCCAACGGCAAACACAGTTTTCTAATTTAGCAAAACTGACATCATTTTGGCTTCCTCTTAACAAAATTATTATGATTCAAACAATGTCTTGAACATGCCTTTCTTCTTTGAACTTGAAACCGTGACTTTTAGTTGGTGTTTTATTACTCTTAACTATATTTGAAAAACTTATCCTTATACACTAAAAATAGGGAAAATAGAAAAGTAATTATTGAAGAATATTTGAGTGCAATATCCACTAATCAGTGCAACGTCCACCAATCTACATGACACTATCAGTGTATTAGATGATACATGGCTATCAAAGATTGAATTAGATGGTACATGCATAATTTATTAAAATCAACATTTTTTCGATTCCACAAGGGTCCGTGGTGAATGGTTCAAAACTTGGTAGATAATGGGCCCACCATCTTCCTTCTCCACTTAGACACCAGATTTCTATCTGCAACAATTTCGAACCCATTATGTGCACCTAACACACACACATCATCTGTTGAGATCTTACCACTAGATGAAAATCCCAAAGAAACTATACGTGAACAATATTTGAAATTACTATATTAGGAAAAAATCAATATTTGAATCTGCTACTACCTGAATCGGCTCGGATTTTTTTCCCCCTTTAGTCTGTCCTTGTTTTGGTATTATGAGCACAATCAGAAGTACCCATGTTGCATAAAATGTATTTGGCAAAAGCAGTCTAGCCATGTGTAGAAAAGTTTCAATGTGCTATAATGTCCCTTTTTTGAAATATGCAAGTCAGCATGCTATTATGCTTTATAGATCTCTCTAATATGTCAGAACATCATTGAGACCTGTCATGTGCATTCTAAATGAAAACTTATCATATGAAAGAATCAATCTTCTGGTAAATTTCAGCAGCAAATAGAGATAAAAATGAAGTTGGTCCAAGCTGCTGCAATCCAACATATCTTAACTCTCAAAACTCACCGTTCTAAAAAAATGTTGTGCCAAAATCCATTGCAATAATTGGCAATTAAGGAAATATTACATTTTGATAACATGACAACAAAGTAGTTAACATAATTGAATATTAAACTAAACAAAAGGTTTAAACTTGTAAAGTTTGCAGTTGCTGGTGATACAAAATAATCTTAAATTGCAATATTGCATTTAAATTTGCAGCCATTAAGTCAAAAAATAAATAAAATTACCTCGATATTATCAGCACCATCAGTGCCGCCCATTGGTACAGTCCCCAAACTCTATCCATTTTTCCTCCACAATGATATCTTCTTGTCAGCTACAGCGCTTGCCACCACCGAATCTACAATAAAAATTAAATCCACTTTGCAAATATATATATACTTGAAATTAATGTAAAAGAAACAAAAATTTTGACTAACTAGCGTGGTTCCACTTGACGGAGTTGACTTGAAAGCCGGGGGAAGGAGTGTAGCTAAGAATGCAGGGATCACGGGATTCTAGAGAGAGGTCAAATAGCTTAACGGTATCACCGCCAGTAGAAGCCAAAAGGGTCTTTATCGAATCTTCGGAGTTTATTCTATAATTGTTGGATGGGTAAAATGTGCAATTTTTATGAATGACAGATTTGGATTTTAAGAAGATGGGAACGTGCAAAAAGAGAAAGAGAGAAGATTGGATGGGAGAGTGAAGTGGGTGTAATTGAGCATTTTTAACTTTTGTTGTTTGATTTGAAACCCAACCGGAGAGAGACGGAGACACAAAGGATTGGGATTTGGAAATTCAAAAAGCATTAGGCCAAAAAGTGGGCGCCTACTCTCAAGTGCATCAAGGAGACTTTGTTATAGGTGTTTGGCCATAACAAAAAAGAAGAAGAAGAAAAAATAACAAAAATATACAACTTGATATAAAATTATCTAAAATATAACCAAAGTGCACAAAATGGAGAAGTAATTGTAGTAGTATTTTCTTTCTATCTTGATCTTTTCTTGCATAAAAAAATGGAAACTTTATCCAATAGAAGGGGTGGAGTATGACTCTTTTTTATCTAACTTTAACAAGACACGTGATATTTGTTTTGACACATTGATTTTCACCATGTTTCATAATACCTTCTTGAATGTCCATGTAAAGAAAAATTTATTGAATAAGCATTTGAGTGTTGCCTCATTAAAAGCTTTATCAGAAATATTCAATGGGATAAAATTTTGATTAAGAAAAAAAGAGTACAACGCGTATTCTTACGCCCCTGATGAAGACCCCAATTCAACTGGTTCAGCCTTCACATGCCAGTCATTGGTGCTAGAAGCCCTTGAAGTTTAGATTGCCTATTAGTATATTTATTTGGTTCAAAGGATATCATGTCAAAAGTTATTTAATTTCATTATTAGAAGTATTTTTTTGGGGTGTTAGAGACTTGATTAACAAGTATTAACATTGTAATATTGTCTGCTAATATTTATGTTTATTAATATTCTAAAATTAAATTATAAATTTATTTATTTTACAAGTGGACTGGCCCGTGCCCACAGAGTAATGATGTGGGCTTAGTGTTTTTTGGCCCATCATTTTGATCGACTAGCCCAGCCTGGCCCGTCAAAATTAAAGCCTGTGGGCTACACCTAAATGTGCTGGCCAACCCGTATTGGCAGCTCTAGTCGAGATATATAATTAGCTCCCGATACAATCAATTAAGATACATTTTTTTCTTTATAAAACACATAATCAGCTCTCGATATATCTTTTTCGATTTTGGGTATGTCGTGATACATAATACATCCAATAAAGATATTTATTTTTTCCTTTGTAAAGATACATAATTAGTTTTCAATATATTTTTTGATTTTGAATCTATCGAAATACATAATTAGCTCCTAATATATACTTTGAAGATACATAATTAGTTGAGAATTTTATAATTATTTTATAAAAATAAAATTTATATAAATACGATCAGTTAAGATGTATGTTTGTGCTATTTTTCAAAAACGAACCTTGTAAACATCTGGCCCATCTTAAAATACACTTTCAAAAAATGTTAGGCATCACCCATATTGGGCTGTCCAAAATAGTAATTATAATTTCTACTGTCTCGAAGATATATGGGGCTCAAAATATGTACGAGCGTCATTACATATAATTGTCTTACACTTGTCTCAAAAATGACCAATTATCACTTTGCCCATTTTGTGTAGGAGCAATAAAGGGGGGAATTCACATAAATATATATATAGCCCTCCACTCAACAAAATTAGCCGGCAAATGTGACTTTGATCATAAAATATTCAAATATCTCTTTATTATTATGATATAATATTTTTTTGTTAAATTTCTTTCAAAAAATTGAAGAATTTTTATTCGAATTAAATTCACAATGAATATTAGTTAGTTTGATAAATTGATGGAATATTTTTGGCCCCAATCATGTAACTTCGTTCTCCCTACGAAAATGGATGTTGGTTTAGCTCATGCAAGTTAAGTTAAAAAAACTAATGAATTGTCACTTTTCGATTTGAGAACTCAACACTCCACAAGTCTACCAACAGTACACCCATAGGACTGGACAATATATGACAAACAAAATGAATATGGATCTAATTTAATCTTAAAAACGAACTTGTAAAGTGAAAAAATGCCCAAAAGCACATATGAGGAGATCAAAGAATCATTATCCACCGGTGGGAACTCAACTATTATAAATCTAATGAGCAATTTTTTTGTATTTTACTGACCAAAAAAATTGCCCCTTAGCGTGTAACTAAATTTGTTCACTTACCATTCGTATTAGATTTCAATCAATATTGTTTTAGATAGTGACAAGCTTTTAAACTCTCAAACGAAAATGTGAGGAGTGAGGGGTCCAACCTATAGCTATAAGTAGCATGCTGCACTATCTAGCTTGTTTACAGTAGCAATCCAGATAGATCTTTTTGGTTGGGACATTAATGAATTCAATTCACCCACTTGGTTACTTCTCAGAATATTAGCTTTTGGACCACAGTAAGATTAAAGAGGTTGGCTTTTAATTTTTACTACAGCTGGTTGCATTGTCATTCAACTTTAATGCGCATTTTAACATTAGTTTTAGCCAATGTGTAACGTGTTTTGTTCACTTTCTTTGTGGTGTGTATATTTAAGGGAAGGATATATGAAGAAGAACAGCTAGCTAGCAGTGATGGCAGTGTGTATATAGCAAGACACCACACCAGAACCAGAAGTGCAGCAAAACGTCAGAGGCCGACAAAGACATGAGTAATTAGTTCTGTTTTTTAAAAAAAAATAAAAAAATTTGATGTTCTAAAGCTCCCGCTATATAGGGCCTAGGAAAGGAACCAATGATAAGGGTGTCTATTGTGTGCAGTTTTATCAAGAAATCTTCTGTTACAGACAGTTTCCAAAAATTGAATCTGTGACCTACTGCTTACATGACAATAACTTTATCAGTTATTTTAAGACTCCCCTTCCCTATCAATAATTAGTCATAATTAATATGCCAACTACAACATAGTCAAATAGTAGTGGCCGGTCTACTCAGAATGTTACACAAGCTACACTATTATTGTGTCTGATAGAAATTAAACCGATCTAATTATGATCTATTACAAACTGTTAGTTATTTCCAATTTGTTCATAATAATTGGAGATAATATAGTAAAATTATCATTTTATTTATTGACTTTTAAGGAGTGTAACAACCTAATTCGTTAGCAATATTGTCAGCTCCGAATCTAGTTCTGCACGACTTTAAAACACGTCACTAGGGTGTGAGATTTTCTTATGTACATACTCAACATCTATCATGCTAATTTGCCGATGTGGACTCTTATTCTAAACGAGGTTGTCAAATCAAGTTAAACATGAACGAATAAATATACACGGAAGAAGTATAGAAGATCGGTAATAAAATATAGGTATATCGTATCAGCATACTGTGAACCTCATAAAAACTTAACATCTTTATTGACCTTTTTCCTTAAATAGCAGAAAGAAAAATTTATTAAAGTTTTCTTACTTAGCATAAAGACGGAATATCTTTACTTTCTGATATTAAATCATTTAAAATATTTTTGTACTTAAAGTTATAATGGATGTAAATCATGTTTACAAATTATATGACAGACAAGAGCGTTCATTAACTTCAATTATAATCATCTTTTGAATACCTTTTAAAATGGAGCATTACAAATATCCCAGACATTATACATTATAACCTATTGATACTGCTAATTGTATATGTGTTCACTTTGGAATTATTTTTATGCACGCGTTCTCATTACCGGAAAAAGATATATTACTATAAATATAAAAAAGAGAGCCCATTATGTAATTGCTCATTCTTTACGCTATAATAGGTTAACTTTGGGCAAATGATTTAAAGATTATTTATATTATTTATTGTATATAATAACTTAACACAAAAGTAAATCAATCTCTCTTGTGGGGGGATGTGCGTGAAAATAGCTTGCAATTTAAAATAATGTTCATCTAATAACCCTATTTGGTAAAATTTCTAGGAGGTCATAAAGGTTATTTTTGTTCACCTATTTTAGAGAGTTTGGTAAAACTTTTTTAAAAAATGTTTTTACGAACAAAGCAGAAGCTATTTTTTCTCGTAACATAGAAATTATTGCTCTAACATTGGAAGTAGTGTATTTATTTCCACATTGACTATCTAAACAGGTAATTGTTGTTTTCTCAAAACTAATATAGGCTATCGATTCAAGCCCTGAATAATGCATGCCTGCACTATGGTAGACTGTCTATGACGTCACACTCATTGAAATGTGGCCCTTTTATGAAAACTACCACATATATTAACGTGGCATATTTTATGCATTGGACAACCCTTTTTACTTTTTAAAAAGAACACAAAAAATGTTTTTTCAAAATAAGTAAATTTTTGTATAATTACCAGAACAGGCTATAAGTATCAAAATGGGCCTGAAAGTGTATTTTCATCACGTAGAAAAAGTGCAGAAAAGTTATTGCAGTTTCCCATTTGCTGGTTTATAGTACTCTATTAAATATTAGTAAATTATGATTTTGATTTTTGTGATTTTTAGTTGAGTATAGGTAACCGTTAATTAGTTGATATGTGCATTTCGTACTCCTCTTTATGTATTTTCACAAATTAATTAAGTGCTAAGTGCGTTAATTATTAATGTGTTATACTAAATTGGTAAAATTACTGCATGTTTGAGAAATATATAGTTATAAAAATAATTTAAATATCACATATATTTCCTACATAGAGGGATCAAAAATATCCTTTAGGTTATTGAATGTTAAACATGTTTAATCAAACATTACAAGAATCAAATTTAAAAAATTTCAATAAATAAGAGGCCAACAATATAATTATATACCTCTTAATTTGTTCCCATTAATTATAAAGGTTCAGGTAATAATTTACTTAGAATTAAGATGTGAATGTTGTTTAAGTTGATTTATAACCTATTTAATTTAACTAAATGGTTTGTCTTTTCAAAAAGGTTGATATAATTATAATATATAGTGTCAAAGTCCATACATTATTTGAATTACTTAAGAAAAGTTGTTCAATTACTTGTGCATATGAATTACTATATATGTGCATATAATTTTTTTTTTTGTCATTTTCACACAATTACTTTGTTGGCGTAAAATGATCACACTGCAAGAATCAAATATCTTAGCTGAATATATATTCACAACCCTTTCTACTACCTCCAATTATATTTTGTCACTTTTGCTGCGTATAACAATTCATTCTAATTTATATTAAAAAAATTCAACCTTAAATTAATTAATTACTCATTATAGATAGCTTTTCATGGTGGCTCAAGGGTAAAATCATTATATTGAGTTTTCTCGGTATTTATTCTTAATTTTGTATCTTAGAAAGAAAGGTATGGTGAATTCGAAATTAAGGTAGAAGATAAAAAGGTCGGAATGCAGTTGTGCTAGTACGTAGAGTGTTGTCCTTATTGCTAGTCTAAGTACTATGTTTGTAAATTTTTGTTCTTGAATTCTTGTTGATATCATTATTTATGGTAGATCGCTTTGTCGTATTATTTTGTGGTAGTATTATCCTGTTATTATTTATTATTGTGTTGCTGTTGTATTTTTTTTTTTAATTCTTTTATATGTTTTTTGGGACTGTACTTTTTCTTGAACCAAATCGTTATGAGAAACAATGTTTATACCTCACATATGATGTAGTTGTATGAACAGCATATACATTATCCTTCCCTGACTTCACCGTGCAGGAATATACTAGGTATGTTGTGTGTTGTTGTTGTTGTTTTAATCTTATTTATTTGAATGGAAAATAGAGTACGTACGTGCATACGGTAGGATACTAGTTTTTTTTTTCCTAAAAGAATCTATTTTCTCTTCTTTTTTTGAATTTCAACTTGAACATGTATAATTTTGATAAATATTTAAACTTATATAAAGGACAAATAAAAAAACAGAAAAGCAAAACAAGAACAGAGAAGTTGAAAGCAATTGGGCGTCAAAGTCACAATTAGAAAGTCGTATATATATATATATATATGCATGAAAGACTGCAAATGCAGGTGACAAAGGCTGCACAAAACACCATTTGCTCATTGTGCTGCAGTAAAAAGGCCAAACACCCCCTAAAGCACCCCAACTGGCCCATTTTTAATTTATGTGAAAATTACTACTAATAACAAAGTTCATTGGCAATATTCAAACAAATTAGGTTGCAAAAGGTTCTAAAGAAAAAAAGAAAAAGGTTCGGAATATATTTAAACTTTGACGAAATTTACTGTAACATGTCTCAATTTTGCGAGAATCTTATGACCCTCCTCAACTATTTTTAACCGTATTTTTGTGACATATATTTGCCTAGCGCGCTGTATCACTGCATGAATACGCTTACGCTGAGCGCGTAAGGATTTGAAATGGTTCAGTTAAACAAATATATGTCACAAATAGTCAAAGAAGGTCATAGGACCCTGCAAAATTGAAATATGATACAATAAATTTCGCTAAAATTTAGATATATGTTTGACTTATTTCTTGAAAAAAAAAAAGGAAAAAATTGTGTTACTTTTTATCCATCATAAATATTATCATATGAAATTAAATAATTTATATCTGGTCTAATTTTTACAATTTTTTACATGTATGTATCTATATATAAATTCCAAGATCCCTTATGAAAATTTATTATTAGTAGTAATTTTTACATAAAAATGACCCTAAATTTGACATCAAATTATAACTTTGACCTTAAACTTTGATAGTGCACAAATAGGACCTTTACCTATTCAAAACCTAAACAAATATGACCTCTGATTTTGCAACCCCATGAGTGAGTCTCACTCGCGCCTACGTGGAAAGGTAATCCAATCACACGGTGCCACGTCGTTAAAAGGGCTGACTTGGAGAGAGGTCATATTTGTGCAGTTTTGAATAGTTAAAGACCATATTTGTGCTCTGTCAAAGTTTTGCTTTTTGTATTAAAACGACGTCATTTTTTTTTTAATTATTATTATTATTATTATTATAATAATACTTTTTTTATTTATTTCTATAGTAGCAGCACCTAACTTTTTTTTTAATTTTAAAAAAAATATTATTATTATTATTATTATTATTATTATTTCTATAGCAGCAGCACCTAGCTTTTTTTTTAATTAAAAAAAAAAACCAGCCACTAGCAAGGATCGAACACTCACAGTAGGCTAAAGGAAGCGCCCAAGAAGAGCAAATAACACCACTAGGCTATCTAAGTGTCTTATTTCATATGGTTCAACATTAATATACGTACATAAATATACATTTTTATCTTATATATATACAACGTAATTTTTTTACCGAGGGGGTTCGGGTGAACCTCATGGCAACCACGTAGGTTCGTCCCTCGTTAATTTAATAACATTTTAATTACGTTAATTTGATAACGTTAATTTAATATACTACTACTACTATCCTTAATAACATTAATTTAAT
>NC_061118.1:146447490-146448895 GCF_002878395.1 Capsicum annuum
GCAACCACGTAGGTCCGCCCCTCGTTAATTTAATAACATTTTAATAAGTTAATTTAATAACATTTAATTACGTTAATTTGATAACGTTAATTTAATATACTACTACTACTATCCTTAATAACATTAATTTAATAACGTTTTATTAAAATTATAATTTTTTTTATTATTAGTATAGCTTCATATTTAATTTAATATTTAAATAAATAATATTTAGATATATTATATAACTTAAATTCGTCCTCTGCTTTATAATATATGTACATACCCGCTCGATTTTTTCGTATGAGGCTGACCCGCCTAATTAATAAATCTTCAATACTACTCTTTTTCCGCAATGACAAAAGAAATTAGATGTCATTTTCATCTTTGAGCCGAAAATAATGAAAAAATAATAGTGAAGAGTCATTTAAAGGTCATATTTGTACAGTTTTGAATAATTAAAGGTCATATTTGTGCACTCTCAAAGTTTAAGGTCATATTTATGTATTATGTCCTTGGATTTTAAGCTGGACGCGCTCAGTTTTGCGTGTTGAACACGTGTTTTGTCACGTAGGATTGGAGGTCATATTTGTGCAGTTTTGAATAGTTAAAGGTCATATTTGTACACTCTCAGAGTTTGAGGTCATATTTATGTATTATGCCCTTGGATTTTAAGCTGGACGCACCCAGTTTTGCGTGTTGAACACACGTTTTGCCACGTAGGATTTGAGGTCATATTTATGCAGTTTTGAATAGTTAAAGGTCATATTTGTACACTGTCAAAGTTCAAGGTTAAAGTTATAATTTGGTGTCAAGTTTAGGGTCATTTTTATGTATTAACTCTTTAGAATATGTATGAATATGATCATTAGAAAGTAGCAGTCTTATGTAAATTCCACACGTCCTCCACACATTCATGACAAAAAAGTACAAACGTATAAATAACATAAATATCAATACCTTTGGAAGTAATTACATTCTCTCTCACCTTTTTAATTACTTTACTCTCTCTCCCTGTTAATATACATAACATGGCTTAATTACTTTACTCTCTCCCTCTTAATATACATAACATAACCGACATATACATAGTATTCTATGTATATGTTGAGATTTTTGTAATATGTTTAAAGAGTTGGGATTTTTTATAATATTAAAAACATAAATTATGTATTTGTGTAATTTTTAGTTTATTATTCATTAACATCAAATGAGCCGAAAGATCTCTAAATTATAAAGAATGAAATTTTAGTTCAACTACTTCATCACTTTGTGTTTAATACTAGAGGAGCATGGCCGTGTCAGCACGGGTCCAACATTAAGATATTTATTTATCTTTTTAATCTTGATATATTTAAATAAATTCTTTTAATAAAAGGATTGCATATGTTTTCTAGGATTAATCCGTAATTTAGCATGAGTTCAA
>NC_061118.1:146451895-146485894 GCF_002878395.1 Capsicum annuum
GTTAGAATACAAAATTTGATTATAGTGTGAACAATTGAGAGAATCTCATTTTATCCCTAACATTTATGGATTAAAAAATAATAGGAAAAATTAGAATTATATTTTATAGCAAAAATAACATTTTTTATGGGATCACTCAATATATACGTGTTTATAGCTACAAAGTAGTAACTTCTCTTATTTTCACTCTAACACTTATTTTCTTTCATATTTTACTGTACCTTTTTTTTTTTTTCAAAGAGCATCGATTCTTCATATTTTTATTCCAATTTCTTTTCTTTTTCTCTTATTTTTTCACCTTAATAGATAAAGATCATGCTCTACAAAATAAGGTAGCTATTAATTTTACAGTTATTGTGTGTTATCTCTTCCCCAAATTCTATATAATTTGTATTCTTTTTCTCATATTTTTTCACCTTCATAGATAAAGATCGTGCTCCACAAAATAAGGTAACTATTAATTTTACAGTTATCTTCCTCAAACTCTATATATTTTATATTTTTTTTGTTCATCATTATTCTTGTGATTTTTTTTATTCTTGTATTCTTTTTTGTTGTGTGATTGTGGAGGTTTGCTCTAATCGCAGAACAATTGAAGAAAACAGTGAGTGTCGAGGAGTTGAAGTCGAAGCATCGTAATGGTCCAGAGAAGATGATCGAAATAATGAAACAAAAAGAATTGAAAAAACCTTCATCTCCGAAACCCCCCAAAAAATACAAAGATCTGGAAAAAAATTTAGAGAATCAAGCAAAAATTTCAAGTCTTGATGTCGAAACTCTTCTGAATATGATTTTGAAGAATATTAGGACGAAGAGATATTTGTATAAGTATTTATTAACTAATGGGTACTCATTTGTATATATATACAAATCTGGCTGTAGATAAATTTTTTTGGGGGCATGTGCATGTATTTGTATTTGGTATATACAAAGAGATAAGGCATCAAAACCTCCCTGAACTTGTCCTGACAACTTACTTTAGCACTTAAACTTTACGAATAATTGTTTACCCCCTTAACATCTTTAAAGTGAATTAATTTCCTCCCTTATGCTGGCGTGGCATTTAAAAAAAATCAGATGCCACATCAGCATAAGGGGGGAATTTAATTCAGTTGAAAGTATTTAAGGGGGTAAATAAATGAAAGTTAAGTTTAAGTGTTAAAGTGAGTTGGGAGGGCAAGTTCAGGGGGATTTTGATGCATTATCTCTATATACAAATGCTTATCAATATGTATTTTTATACAGTGTTGCATTTGTCTTTGAACTATTCTATGTCATTTTAGATGGTAACATATGTATTTATTTATGTTTTTTACTATTTACAATATGTATTACGTATTTTTTGACAACATATATATATATACACACACACACATACATACATATATATATGTATATATATATATATATATGTATGTATGTATGTATAAATATATATGTATGTAAATATAGTTGTCCTTTTTGTTATAGAGATTTATGTCCTGTGTGTATATATACATATGGGTTAGATATATATTTCTATAAATACATATGCAGATATATATTTTTTTGTATTGTAAATACATATGCAAATGTATGTCTATGTATTTTGTATATTTTTGAATATGTGTATGTGATATAAATTTTTTTTTTGTTGTTGTATAGGTTTCGCGTGATCATATGTTCATGGCAAGAAGTATCAATGAGGCCTGTTAGGAAAATTAGGATAGTTGACGACACAGAAGCCCTTGAAGTTTGATGATTTTTTCTATTTTGAAGACTGAACCAGTTGAATCGGGGTCTTCATCAGGGAAGTAAGAGTACGTATTGTACTTTTTTTTTCTTAATCGAGATTTTATCCCATTGAATTTTTCTAATAAAGCTTTTAATGAGGCAGCACTCAAATGCTTATTCAATAAATTTTTCTTTACATAGACATTCAAGGGATATTATGAAACATGGTGAAAGTCCATACGTTAAAACAAATACCACGTGTCTTGTAAAAGTTAGATAAAAAAGAGTCATACTCCACTGCTGGTTTATAGTACTCTATTAAAGATTTGTTTTGACCATACCATTTATTCAGAACATTATAGATACTACAACATGTTATGTATAATCTGCATTCATTGTATTCTTCCCCATAAAATCAATCTTTGTGGGACCAAAAAATAACTTCACACACGTCCTTTTCCCTCGTATATTCCAAAACTCAATCTTTGTATTTAGGGAAATTAGCATTTTTAGTCCCTCAAATATTGGTAAATTATGATTTTGATTTTTGTGATTTTTGGGTCAGTATAGGTAACCGTCAATTAGTTGATATGTGCATTTCGTATTCCTCTTTATGTATTTTCACAAATTAAATTAGGTGTTAAATAATTTAATTATTGATGTGTTATACTAAATTGGTATAATTACTGCATATTTGAGAAATATATATAGTTATAAAAATAATTTAAATATCACATATATTTCCTACATTACGGATCAAAAATACTGCATATTTGAGAAATATATAGTTATAAAAATAATTTGAATATCACATAAATTTCCTATATAGAGGACCAAAAATACCCTTTAGGTTATTGAATGTTAAACATGTTTAATCAAATATTACAATTTACAAGAATCAAATCTAAAAAAGTTCAATAAATAAATGCCCAACAATATAATTATATATACCTTAATTTGTTGCCGTTGATTTTCAAGAGCATGTTGATTTAAAACTATCTCATTTTTAAATAGGGAAAAATTAACTATAAAGGTTCAAGCAATGATTTACTTAGAATTAAGATGTGAATGTTGTCTAAATTAATTTATAATATATTTAATTTAACTATATTATTTGTCTTTTCAAAAAGGTTGATATGATTTACAATATATAGTGTCAAAGTCCTTATATTATTTGAATTACATTGGTAGTGCTATACATTATATGATGCCCTATGTTGTTGTTTGAATCTTATTTATTTGGATGGAAAATATAGTATGTACATGCATACGGTTGGATACTAGGTTTTTTTTTCCTAAAAGAAACTATTTTCTCTTATAAAAAAAAAATTAATTTTAACTTGAACATGTATAATTTTGATCAATATTTAAACTTATATAAAGGACAAATATAAAAACAGAAAAGCAAAACAGGAGCAGAGAAGAAGAAAAGCAATTGGGCGTCAAAGTCAAAATTAGAAAGTCGTATATATATATATATATATGCATGAAAGACTGCAAATGCAGGTGACAAAGGCTGCACAAAACACCATTTGCTCATTGTGCTGCAGTAAAAAGGCCAAACACCCCCCTAAAGCACCCCAACTGGCACATTTATAATTTATGTAAAAATTACTAATAATAATAAAGTTCATTGGCAACATTCAAACAAATTAGGTTGCAAAAGGTTCTAAAGAAAAAAAAAAAGGAAAAGGTTGGAAACATATTTAAATTTTGATGAAATTTACTGTAGCACGCCTTAATTTTGCGAGAGTTTAATGATCCACCTCGATTATTTATGATCGCATTTTTGTGGCATATATTTGCCTAGCTGGACAACAGCGCAAATACGGGCACGCTGAGCGCGAAAGGATCTGAAATGGTCCAATTGGAGAAATAAATGTCACAAAAATATGAAAATAAATAGTCAAAGAAGGTTATAGGACCCCGCAAAGTTGAGATGTGATACAATAAATTTCGCTAAAATTTAAATATATGTTGACTTATTTCCTGAAAGAAAAAAAGAAGGAAAAACTGTCTTATTTTTTAGCCATCATAAATATTATCATATGAAATTAAATAATTTATATCTGGTCTAATTTTTATTTTTATTCTACATGTGTGTGTCTATATATAAAAATTCAAAGATCTCATATGAAAATTTAACTTTGGTCGATGAAATTTCTTGAGCCACCATAAGGTGTTCATTTAGAATATGCATGAATATGATTATTAGAAAGTAGCAGTGTTATGTAAAAGAGTTAATACATAAAAATCACTATAAATTTGACATTATTTTATAATTTTGATCTTAAACTTTGATAGTGCACAAATATGACCTTTAACTATTCAAAACCTGAACAAATATGACCTCCGATTTTGCAATTCCCATGCGTGAGTTTCACTCGCGCCTATGTGGAAAGATAATCCAATCACATGGTGCCACGTCGTTAAAAGGACTGACTTGGAGGGAGGTCATATTTGTGCAGTTTTGAATAGTTAAAGGTCATATTTGTGCACTGTCAAAGTTTTACTTTTTGTGTTAAAACGGCGTCGTTTTTTTTATTATTATTATTATTAATTTTTTTTATTTTTTATTTTTATTTTTTAAATTTATTTCTATAGCATCACCACCTAATTTTTTTTTATTAAAAAAAAAGAACAGTCACTAACAGGGATCGAACCTGCGCAGTAGATTGAAGAAAGCGCCCAAGAAGAGCAAATAACACCACTGCGCTATCTAAGTGTCTTGTTTCATGTGGTTCAACATTTATATACGGACATAAATATAGATTTTCTACCTTATATATACAACATATTTTTTTTACCAAGGGGGTTCGGGTGAACCCCATGGCAACCACGTAGGTCCGTCTTTGCGTTAATTTAATAATGTTAATTTAATAATATTTTAATACGTTAATTTAATATACTTCTACTGCTGTTCTTAATAACGTTTTATTAAAACTATACACTATAATTTTTTTTATTATTAGTATAGTTTCATATTTAATTTAATATTTAAATAAATTATATTTAGATATATTATATAACTTAAATTCGCGTTCAGCTTTATAATATACATACATACCCGCACGATTTTTTCGTATGATGCTGACTCACCTAATTAATAAATTTCAATATTGCTCTTTTTCCGCAATGACGAAGGAAATTAGATGTCATTTTCATTTTTGAGCTAAAAATAATGAAATAAAAAATAGTGAAAAATCATTTAAATATATAAAAAAGAATTAGTAAGGGCATAATAGTCATTTTACCAAATTTTTTTACTGTTGGAACGCTCCCATTTTAAGTTGGATGCGTCCAATTTTGCATGTTTTGCCACGTCAGATTGGAGGTCAGATTTGTGCAGTTTTAAATAGTTAAAGGTGATATTTATATACTGTCAAAGTTTAAAATCAAAATTATAAAATGATGTCAAATTTAAGATTATTTTTATACTGTATGTAAAATTTCACACGTCCTCCACACACTCATGACAAAAAAGTACAAACACAGTAGACTTTACCAATTGCTGGTCTTTTATTATTCATTAACATCAAATGAGCCGAAAGATCTCTAAATTATAAAGAATGAAATTTTAGTTCAACTACTTCATCACTTTGTGTTTAATATATTAGCGTGGATCCAACAATGATTTTCCCAATTCAACATAAAGGCTAAAGCTTTAGAATTGAACAAAGGCATAAATTTCTCAACCTATAATTTTGAATTTGTTAATGTTTATCTAGGGAGATTAAATAGGTATCAGTACTTATTTAATTACATTAAATTTAATAAATGACATTATTCGAATAAAAAAGTACTAACAAGAAAACAAACAAACAACGATTTACATATTATGTGACATATAAAATTACCAATAGATACTTAAATAACTTAGCATAGTTGCACGGACATAATATCGACACGATTGAAAAGACTAAACATTAAATTACTCTACACAATTGACGAAGACAAAATGAAAAACCATAGACAACTTGAACTAAATCATAGTTATGCACCAAAATTTTCCACTAGAAACTTTCTTTACATGTTCTTGGAGAGAAATCTAAAGAAAGCTTAAAAAAACTCGACAAAAAAATACTAATATATACTCTCTCACTTCCATTGTTTCTCCATAGCATCAACAATAATTTTCAAAGAAATCATTCACCCACTTACATGACTCCAAATCTTCATCCAACTTTCTGTCATAACTCAATTCTGGTAATAAGTTCATTTTATCGCAAAAAACTGGCAATAATACATCATCCATTAACGGAGAAGGAGACCGAAAATCGAAGAAATCCTTAAGGAAACATTGATCCATTAATGGCAAATTATCATCTAACATAATCTCATTTTGCATAACAATTTCCAATCTTTTTCTTTCATCCATTTGTTCCTTGACACTTTTAGCATCAGCAACACCAACATTGTTGTTACTAATGTTGTGTCTCAAAACAGAAGTGGGAGAACAGAGGTTTTCAGATTCCCCTGTAGAATCATAGCCAGATACTGAAGAGACCATACTGTCCTTCTTCAGGGGCGGCTTAATAAAATTAGTTAAAGCATCAGGTCCGCGTATTTTAATAGCGGCCTGATCATAAACCATAGCAGCTTCTTCAGCAGTCTCAAAAGTACCTAACCAAATCCTCGTCTTTTTCATTGGATCTCGAATCTCTGCAGCCCATTTCCCCCATGGTCTTTGCCTAACACCACGAAACTTCTTAACATTCTCATCTTTCTTCACATCCATCATTTTCTTCTTCTTGTTACTCGAACTAGACGATTTCTTCAACACTCTCTTCTCAAATCTAATCTCCGTAACGTATTTTTTCACCCGATTCTCTTCCTCTTCGTCACTAGAAGAATCAGTAGCATCACAATCAGTATAACTTATCCTTACAACTCTAGGCATATTATTGGTACTACTCAACATGTTATGATCATGTTCAGCAGTAGTGCTAGTGACAGTCTTGTAGACTATACACTTCTTGATTTTTTGTGAAATTTTTCCTTCCATTTTTTGAACATGGAGAGTGATGAACCCCAAAAAAAAAATAAAAATATAACAAATCAAAGGAGAAATTAAAGGAAGAACAAGTCTTGAAGGAGGGGAAAGTGTAACAGTAAGTGATGAGTGTGAAGGGGGGAGGGTTTAACGACTAGTCAATGAAAGCAAAGTAAAATGTGTAGAGGGAGAGAGAAGAGGGAAATATATGGAAGAGAATGAAGAGATATGTAGGAGGAAGATCCCAATTTTGAGTTCCTTTAGTCAAACTTATCTACTATTTTACACCGATTCTTTCTCTTCCTTTTTGGAATTTTATTCATCCTTTCTACGCCTTTTTTATTAATTACTCTCCAACCGTGATTTTCTTTATCATTTTTAAAAAAATTTAAGATAAGGATGTTTTTGAGTTAACTTTTTTATATTTTAGCTTCCGACCATTCTTTTTTCTTACTTTAAAAAATGAAATGGCAGTCTGTTTGAATAAACCTATAATTTATTTTGATTTATTTTTACTATTTTCACTTAGAAATATTTTTAAATTTTATAATAGTACTATAAAAATGCTTTAAAATACATAAAATAAAATAATTTGAAATTTTACAAATTCGGCATTATCAAATTAAAATAACATCTATGGTAGGAAAATATAGAAATAGTACTACTATTTATAAAAAGAAATATATTTAGTCGTTGAAATAAGTAATAAGAACATAAAGTATCAATGTATAATGAAATAAAGATAAAAATTTTAATAAGATTATAATGAAATAAAGATAAAATTTTTAATAAGATTTCTTTTATGTATAATGAAATAAAGATAAATTTTTTAATAATATTTCTTTTTATTTATTCATTTAGGTTTTGTATTTCTTAAGTTACTATGTTTAATTATTATTATTTTAATTAAGCAAACCCTAAAAATTAAAATTAGTGGTTAAAACGAGTAGCCACATTGGAGTGTGGGTCCGATAAATTGCCTGTGCTCCTTGCCCAGCAAGTTTTGCTCTTTTGACTGACCCTATATTATTAGTAATTATTTCTTTACTAAAAAATAATAAATAATATTTTTAATTTATTTTTTTTTGGTTATCTTTTAATATTGATTCAATTTGAGAATTCAAATAATGACAATCAAGATGTCTCAACAAAATTAATGATATAAAGCTATATATATAAATTAGTGTCATATTTTTCTTGTTTTTAAATCATTATTATTTTTAGTGGAGTATTCTATTTGATATAGTAATATTATTATTTATAATAATCAAAATTGATTTAAGTTAATGAAACATTAACTACGTGTTCTGAATACATTATCGTGGATTTTATTGTAAACATATTATTTGTTACTTAAAAAATTTCGTTCAAAGTTTTAAAATAATTTATTTTAAAGTTTTAAAATATTTATGATTCTTTTTAACTATATTTAATATTGTCAAAAAAAAATCATAAATTAAAAATTAAATTTTTGATTCCTTCTACTAATTTTACCCTTGAACCACACTTGATTACAATCTTTTAATTATTATTAATTATTATACTGCAAATTTAATATTTTTATGTAATTTTTAAATATATAATTTTATTCACATGATGAGTAAGGCACATAAATAAAGAGTGTATTAAAAAAAAGTTAAAAGGATACATTAGTAAAACACGTTTTTTATTTTTGATTTCTTAAAAAGCTTGTAAATCAAAAAATATATCTAACTGATAATTAATACTACTAATTTCGTAAGAAATTTCACTGAACTTTTAGTGAGTATTTAATCGATTAAGTAGATCCCTTGCACTATTATAGCAATAATCTAAACAACTACCACATTTTTTGCTTGTCAACCAAGCACCTAATCTTCAACCCCATGAAAATAGTGGTTTAGAGATCAAAATATAAAATATAATATCACAGAGTTTAATTTGAATGCTAAATTAGTAATACCAAATTAAGCCGTACTGTGTATTCGGCAAAAACTTCTAAAATAGGTTATTTTTTTTAAAAGTGTTTTAAATAAAAGGTTTTGGTGAAAATTGACTAATTAATTTAAAAAGTAATTTTGAGCAGTAATTAATATTTCATTAAACTTCTTAAAAGTGTCTCGGAAGTATTCCTTTTAAAACAAAAAAGATGAAAATAACTTATTTTGCTTTTAAAAGCTGCTAAAAAATCGTAAATTTTCTCATATAAAACTTGGCCAAACACTTTACTTTTTAAAAATAAATACTTTTCTAAAAGACAAAATAAGCATTTATAGACCTCTAAAATCTTGGCCAAACATGTTACTCTAGTTGAAAAATATTTTAATCTTCAATTTCTTTTATTATATTTCATAAACGTTTCCTATTAGTTTTTTATTTTCTTAGTTTACTAATAGGTGTGCCTTGTTGGGCAGAAATTATATTATTTAATAAAAGATGTGCGTTGATTCGGTTAACATTTTGTATTGTTTGTTCCATTTTTAAAACATCGTACTTTGTCATTACTTGCACTCCAAGGTATAAAATAAGTTCAAAATAAGATATTAACTTAATAAAATTACTAGCCGAAAAAAAATAAAAAGTAAACAAACCTATATCAAAACTAAAGATATTCAATTAATATGTAAGCGGTTACTATAAAGCGTAGGTAAGATATATCTATCATATATGTTTATAAGCTAAATATTTAGTGGAGTTCTTAGCAATTTTAACTTAAATATTTAGTGGAATTCTTAGTAGAGTCTAAATAAAATTAGTGCCTAAAGTCAAATTTAACTAAGAAACATTATATATATATATATACACACAAATTTAAAATTCTTTTATTTAGTAAAATTTTGTGAATTTTTCATATATTCTTTACTTCAATTTTTATTTAACTAAAGTCCAAATCAAAATACGATTTCTAACTTACAAATTCTTTTTTCCAACTTCACTATAAATACTCTTTATTTTATTATGAGCCAAATATGGTTGGACTATCGAATCAGGGAGAAGACAAAAGAGTTGCACAAATTACCAAAAAAACGACCCCCATTCATTCAAATTAGAAAAATATCAAATGGATTTACAAATCTACGGAATCCATATCTTTTCCTTATATAGTAATGGGGTTGAAAAGCTTGGGCCCCAAAGCAAAGCAGGCTTGAGAAAAACAACCACTCCATTTCGTGACACTTCTTTTTGTCCCAATTTTTTTTTTCTTTTTTTAAAAAAATTATAACTAAAAATAACTTAAGTTTAAAATTTCTCTTTCATTTTTAATGAAATAATTTATAAATACAAATATTTAAGAATGAATTTTTTTAAAAAAAAATCTCTAAAATTTCACATCTAATCAAATAATGCTACGGAAACTAAAGTTGGGGTACATGTGTAAGACTACCTGCTATTATAGAGCACATAATAAAAATAAGTCCCTAGATATTTGGGTCTCATGGCCTGGGAGGCCAAAAAAATTGAGGAAACTTGGCACACATGAAAAGGGGTTATTTTTGTGTTATTTTAATTGTTAAGTATTTTTTTAGTTTCAATTGTGTTTGAAAAAGCTAAAAAGTGTTTTTATGCACTAATTTTGAAGCCAAAAAAGGGTAAAAATAACTCAAAAGTCAAAAATAGAATATCCCTAACTTATAATATTTTTCGCTTATAAGCTACTCACTTTTAATTCCAATTAGATAGTTTATTATCTTCTTGAGAAAATGACCAAATCTGCTCTAGTGTTTGCTACCCCTGGTTTCATGTTACTTAATCTCCGTACTAAAAATACTTTGTATAATTTATAAAATCAATCTTTTTTTTATTATATTAGTTCTTCTTTATCCTTATTAGTATTAAATAACCAAATAAAATAATAGTCAAATTTAAAGTTTCAAAACATCATTATCTCAAATTTTAAATTTTCTTAAGCACTATACCAAGTTAATGAAAGCCATGTAATATGAAAACGGAAGGAGTATCGGTCAATGGAGCCAAGTAAAATATGAAACTGAAGGAGTATTTGTTTTAATTATGCCTCATTAGCTATCAACTCAAAACTATAGCTACTCTCACCATTATCTTTCGTCTCAAATATACACTGCCCCACCATAAGTTTTAGTTGCCAAATGTATATTTAGATATTTCCAGTTGTTCTGAAGCATGCCTCAAATTATTGCATTTGCTACTTAATTAACTTAAATTTTTCTTATTCTTAAATTTAAGTTATATGAATTGACAATGTTAACTTTTTGAGCGAAATGCAACCAATCATAACAGATCAAATGATATTTTGAGTATAGGTCGCAGTTTTGGCATTTGGAGTTTTGTCACCATTTCATATCCATGTATGCACACGCAGCAACAAAGACATGACTGAAAATTAGGGAAGAGTCACCTCAATGAATCGGATTTTAACACACATAATTGGCTTCAATGATTTGAGTTTGGTAAATGACACCTCAGCCAAACAATAAAATCAGACGACTCTTATGGGAGCAGAAACATCATTTTCATAATTGCCATGAGCTGACCTGGAATTTATTTTGCAGCTTTTGTAGGACAATGCTTCATCGATCAAAAGGACAAATATTGGAGACCATAAACACATGCCTGCACCACCAGAAATCACCAGCAAAAGTAGTAACAAGACCTAAACTAATCTATTAAAATCAGTGTTAGCACAAATATAGAACACGAAAACCATACCTGATCAGTTTGTACAAGGATAGAACAATACAAACATTAAATATGAGACATTCCAGATTCATTTATCTGTTTCAAGATTCTTTTATCCAACCTTAACAATACTTATGCATGGTTAGATAAAACTAGATAATAAGAAGATGAAGATAGCCCACTCTCAGCGAAGATAGCACTCTAACACGTTATAGAGTGACTATATGAAGTAACAAACACGACTAGAAATAAATACATAAAATGGTAAAAAGTGTAGCAGAAACCATTGAAATCAAAGATGCAACCATAATCCAGATAAATAACACTTCCCAGATTTCTTCAAATGTTAGGTATCCATATAAGAATATTCAAAGAGTCTTTTTCTTGGAGAGGACAATGTATAATGCTATTCTACACTTGTTGATTGGGAGAGTAGAGAGAACAAACACATGAATTATTTTTACAAGGATTCAGACCCTCATAGGTAAAATCTTAACCCATGGCATACTTCTGGGTCCAACTCCGGGCAGTTGATTCATATTTGGACCTGTCTGTCTTGTACATGTGAGCAATCTCGGGCACCAGGGGGTCATCAGGGTTTGGGTCCGTCAAAAGAGAGCAAATTGAAAGCAAAACCTGAAAGACAATACAATGACCTTCCCACCTTAATAAACATATCTATATGCACACACTTCAAAAATCAACAAGCTACATTGATCGAGAAGAGCTGTTCAACGAGAACACATTAATGCATGAAAATGATTGGTGATATCATCAGAGAACTGAATCGTTTTCTTCCGTGGTTACTGGTTCACAGGCTAGAATAGAAACCACAAAGAGGCCAAAGGAAAAAGTCCCTATCATCTGCGGTGTCCAGTTAAATCATTTCCTTTTTCTAATAAGTCAATTTCGTTATGTCCTATCCAGCTATGCTTCAGATTATATACAATTTGGCTGATGCTTTCAAAATCTATTTACAAGGGCTCTAAATCAACCATAACTCCCAAGGTTCTAAAAGAAAATTTCCGTTTCTTTAGCTTGTATTACTTCTCAGTAGATAAAAGCTAGCTTGAAAGTTAAGAAAGGACCTTGGAAATAGTTAAGGCAGGGCTCCACTGCTCCTTCAATATGTCCAGGCATATACTGCCATTACTGTTAACATTTGGATGGAAAACTTTTGTCCTGAAAGTAACCTGCAAGGATACATCCATAACTTTACCACAATAATGTTGACAGGAGAATAACACAGATGCATGTATGTAGACGTCAGAGTTCCACCAAATATTGCCAGATATCTATCAATCATGGTTGACATACTGAGTTTTCAAATAGTTTGATGTATTCATATTTTATTTAATACATTTTTTTTGATAAGGTAGATAGATAGATATACATACTATGAAAGGGTACAGATACACACACATCCACAGAGAGAGAGAGAGAGAGAGAGAGAGAGAAAGCTATGTTGACGTTAACCAACATTTCTTTCCAGAGGAGCTGGACCTTGCACATTCTCAACCCTTCTCCAAGAAGAAACTCGTTCATTCTACAAATGTTGTACCGAGTACTCTGTGCTGCTGACTTGACAGGCAGCAGGATGATCCTAGTATTTTTCTTTCTTTTTTTTTCATGAACTATATTATGCTAATATTAGATGTTCCCCTGGAGTTCCAACACATGCTCCACCCTTTTTTTATAAAAGGTCTCTCAACCCTTTTTTTGTTATAAACCGTGACTCTTAACAAGTCACACTCACCAATAACCTAAATTTCATAAGAATGCTCCCACCATCCCTCTTTGGTCGTCTATCATGGACTCCAGAACACCACACACACACACACCAAATAAATAAATATCTTTATCTATTTGTCGACCTTAGCTAGTACATATAACTTAGAAAAAGTTGACATCTCAAGTATCCAAAAGGTGTAATTTAAAAGCCTACAAGTAAACAAACCAACAATGGATCCACCAGTGACACATCACTAGTTAACAGCCCATATCCACTTATTCTGTTGGGTGCAATTCCCTAAAAGCTATGCTCCAAAACCAGGAGCTTGTTACCAGCAAATCTATACCAACATCCTCATACAAAGTTAACTTAGAAGACAGGATCCAGAAGAACTATGTTCCATATAGTAAACCTGAAAATAAATAGGACCTTGACATCCTCATACAAAGTTAACTTAGAAGACAGAGTACAGCGGAACTATGTTCCATATAGTAAACCTGAAAATAAATAGGGCCTTGACTAACAACAGAAATAATTACCAAGGCAGAAGTCACAAAGTAATTTGAAACATTTCATACCTTTGGAGGTTTGAATGGATAATCAGGAGGAAAATGGATAGTAACTAAAAATACACCACCAGTATAAGGGCTGTCTGGGGGACCCATAATCGTGGCCTGCCAATGAAACATGTCCTCTCCAACGGGCCCTGTTACCAGATCGTACAAAGTCAAGGAAGATAATAGCAGTCAATAATCAATCACATAGCATGTACATCCCTTGCAAAGATGCAAGACTATTTAAACACCTTGTTAAAGAATTAACCGAAGGCCCTAGGCCATAACTAAATAGATTTACAAGGTACTCTAGTGGAATATCTCCATAGGATACAACAGTTAAAAGTATCAGCGGGCAACAAGAATAGCATTTCAAGGAAATTAGAAAGAACTGTGATGAGCCGAATGCACTGGGATGACTATGCAGAGAAACAATTCTCAATGAAAACATTTAAGGCAGGGACTACTTTTTCATTGCAAAGCTTTCAATATGAAAAATATGGTTCTCCATCACCACATGAGGAGAACAAACACAAAGTGAGAGGAATACAAGATGAATGAATGATATCTATACAACAAAGGAACACTTACAATTGCTTCAAGAAAAAAAAGTTATCCAATTTTTTTTTGGAAACTGGTAACGTGAAATTCTCCATTGTTGTATAGGTTATGTCAAGAGAAACCATTACATCAAACCCTCATGTATAAACCTTTTTCCTTCTTTTCAAGAGGAATCAACACTTCTCTATGTATTTAAAAATTCAACAGTAAACAAATACAATGGACTACATTACTGATAAAATGGAATCTCTACAGAAATGCTTTCCAATCATCATTAAAAATCCAGAGAGCGCTCCGCCAAACATATGCTTCTATTTAGCACAAGAAAGAAAAAATCTTATCCAGAAGGACCAGAACTATGCTGAAAGATGGAGCAAATAGAGGTACTTCGTTCACTAAGTAATTTCCATTATGTCACCGCCTAAACTATAAATGCTTAAGGACTGATATCATAATCCAGAAAGCACGCGAGCGACAGAAAACACAACACCACACGATGATAACAAATCCTATAGTTGAACTCGCATGAGAAGGCTTGTCAAGGGAACCTGGTACGACTGCCCTGGAAGTAACCTACTAGAAGCAACACATCAAATTTACCAAAAGTTTAGGACTCCGATATCCATGGCTTTCTGCAATTACCAATTCAAATTCTAAGGGTAATATGCAGAACCTAGGAGACAACTAAAATAAGCCTTATTGCAATTTTCTTTTCCACCATCAGGGGTTGCATAGACAGTGATAGTTAAATAAGTTCAGAACTTAGTAGAAATAGAAATAGCTGTTTAAATTCTGATATAGCATGATTATCTTCCCGTTTAAAGTGTGTGTTGTCTGACAATTGAGTGAAACATCTTTTCCCTGAGAACCACACAAAGTTTCACGCTCACGCAGAAAATATCATGGGAGAACACATACTGAATCATCCCCATCATTACCACCTCTATTGGCATAACCGGCCTGCGTACTATTAACCTTCCACGTATGGAACCAAATATTAGTGATCAACCTCGGCTATATATATCTAATATAAATTAAAGCTTGGAACCACATATGGAACCGCTCGAGTAAGTTTTGAGTTCAAGCTTGGCCAATCCGTTGGTAAAAGTAGCCAACATGAAGCTCGTTTAAGCTCCATTTTTAAAAATTTATTCTTCTTAAATGCAAATAAACAAACATGCTAATTACTTTAATCATATTCCGGTTACTGGGAACTTGAAAACTCTAAAGAGTAAATGGCTTCTATACATTTATAAAGGAAAAAGAGGGTAGCAAACATTGTCCATTCACACACTACGCGTCAAAAGGAGCTTTCCCAGATTCAATTTGAATAACACAATCAAGCAACAAAATGAGCTTGAAAATTTTTCAGTTTAAATTAAATGAGAACTGTTCAAGTTTCATGAGACTAGTCAAGTTCTATTAGTCAACATATTGTTCACCTACAGCTCTAATAAAAGGTAAATGGCAACAAAGTGTGGTAGCAAATATAGTTTATATACGTACAGAGAAAATGAAAGGCATCTGTGCTACTAAGAAGGAGCTAATATACGAAAGCAGATGCATAATATTGAGAGACTTGACTGTTTGAGAAGGAAATAAACAATGTAACCTTATGACAACTTCTCCTTTACATCACATAATATTACTCAACTGGCAGATGGATCCCTCAGAAACAAATTATAACGGAGGAGAAATTCTTAGTTACATGCGTTTCTACTTCTCTCCAAAATAATAATAACAAAGATTGTAATTCTGATACAAAAATGTTTAGCACCGTTAAATTTTCTTTCAACGTTATGTTTCTTCAACCACAAATCCTTTAGTTTTCTGCTCGAGTCATAGCTAATTCGACTATATAGTATCACAATAAGCAATCACTAGAAGAAAAAAAAGCAAGGATCCGTACTAAATATCAAGCATCGGAACAAGGCATAAACAACAGAAACCATATCAACAAAGTTGAGCCTAGCCTAAACTTTTTATCACATAAATCAAACAATCAATTTCTTAAGCTAATAAGTTTAGCCTAAATAATTTACATAAAAACAATGCACATTACCAAAAAATTCAAAACATTACACAAACACAAAGGAACATAAATAAATAAGAAGGATATACCAGCGCTGCAAGAAGTAGGAGGATCCTTCTGAAGATCCTTGAGCTCCTTCAATATCCGTTTTGAAGCCATCACACCGATAAATCGAGGAGATCGAGATCAAATCTGATATACAACCAAAATAAAAAATAAAAAAACGCAAGAAAACCTAGACCAGATGCAAAAATTCAGGGGAAAGACAACCAAATATATATATATATATGTACATATATGCAGAAAGAGAGGTGGCGTGAAGAACCTGATTAGAGAATCGGAAAATAGAAATAGAAGAATTGATTCTCTTCCTTGTTCGTTTCCTAGAGTTGCTGCCTCTTAACGCCAACTTTCCCCAATATATTGTGGAGTAAACTATTACTCCTTGTTACACCTTCCGTCCAAAAAGCTGTTTATCTACCGTATAAAAGTAGAGTTATTCAAGTAGTATTATACAAAGGTAGATGACACACCGCAAACATTTTTTTCTTTTATTACATAATAAATAGATAAATAATTAAAATAGGCTTGGAGGCTTCTAATAAGCTTGGTTATTGATCTCTTTTATATATATACTAGTTTAGGTGTACGCACCTTGCGCGTGTACCTCACATTGATGAGTTCAAACATTACATTAAATAAGATATTTGTTTAAATAATAAAGATGAACGTAATAATTAAATTTAATATCTTTTGAGTATGTAAAGATCGACATTCATCTATCATTTGTAAATTGCAATAAAATAATACAATGATAGAGACATCCCAATAATACAATTAAATCTAATTTTTACACATAATTTTTTTTTCAAAATCGTCCAACACTCATCTACCACCGAAAAAATATTGGAGGAAGGTGATTAGGCATGATATGGAGCAATTACAGCTTACAGATGACATGACCCTTGATAGGAAGGTGTGGAGGACACGGATTAGGGTAGAGGGTTAGGGGGTGGGAGCGCGATGGTAGTAATAGGGGAGTGCTCCTTTGGATCTGGAGTTTTTGGTTCGTAGTGTTGGGGCTGTAGTTTTTGGGGTTAGTGGTGTTGGCTTTTTTGCATCTCGTACTAGTTTAGTATGCACTTATTTTTTGTGTTTATTATACTGTTAGTTTGTTTTGTGTACCATACTAGTTTGTATCCGCTTACTTTTTGTATTTGTTATACTGTTATTGATCCTAAGCTGGGGGTCTATCGGAAACAGCCTCTCTACTTCTCTTGAGGTAGTGGTATGATCTGCGTACACTCTACCCTCCCAGACCCCACTAGGTGGGAATACACTGGGTATGTTGTTGTTGTTGTTGATGAGCAGCAAAAATTATAATATATTCTACTAAAACGACAAATAGAACGATAAGAACGTAAAAATTCATAATATAGGTAGATTTGAGAGATGAGAAGAATTATTCTGAATATGTGATGTAAATAAAGAAGGTTAGTTATGAGTAGTAAAAATAAAATATATTGAACTAACATGACACATTAAGCTAAATTAAACTAAGCAATTTAAGTTGGCATAACAAGTAATATTATATTTAAATTAACCATGTAAAAACGAAGAGATGATATAACGCCAAAAAATCTGAAAATAAAATTATTGAAATTGTGTTGAGACGAAAAAAATGAAAGATTGCAGGTGTTTATAACAATGAATAATGAAAAAAAAAGTTCAAGCGTTTATATAGAAGGAGAGGAAAAGCTCGGTATTTCTTGGTTGAAAGAAGCCAAGTAGAAATCAAATAGGATTAAAAAAACAACAGAGATTTTAATCGTAGGGGGAAAAGGAAAATTTTGAGCGTGTTTTTTTTGGAAGAAAAATTTTGAGCGTAGATAAAAGTTTGTATGTGCTTTTTTTTGTTGAAAAAAAACTACAACTTTTTTCATCGTTGAAAAAAAAGGAAACTTTTGAGGTTTTTTTTTTTGGTGTTTTTTTTGGTTGAAAAAAAAATATTTGTTTTCATCATTGGGAAAAAGGAAACTTTTGAGCATTTTTTTTTTGGAAGGAAAATTTTGAGTTTTTTTTTTTTTTGAAGGAAAATTTTGAGGGTGTTTTTTTGGTTGAAAGGAGCTAAATTTGGGAAGAATTTAATTGTAGGAAAATTTTAATATATTTATTTTGTAGAATTTAATTGTAGGGAGAAGGGTAAATGACGGTTTTGTCTAAAGTGAATAGTTTTAATGAAGGCAAAAACTTCAATTCACTTTTCTAAGGGGCTTCACACTTTTAATATATTATAGATATAGATATAAATTATAGATTATAGATATAGATATAGATTTAACTAGTGTAGGTGTATGCGACTCGCGCATGTACCTCACTTTAATAAGTTCAAAAATTACATTAAATATGATATTTGTTTAAATAATAAAGATGAATATAATAATTAAATTTAATATCTTTTGAGTATGTAAAGATAAATAATTTATTTATTAAACCTAATCTTTATCAAAAATATTTTTAAAAGTCGATCGACATTCATCTATTATCTGTATATTAAAAAAAAAACAATACAATGATAGAGCCATCAAAATAATACAATTAAATCTAATCTTTACACACAAATTTTTTTCAAAGTCCCCCGACACTCATCAACCACTTGTAAACAATAATAAAATAATACGAAAATAGAGATATCAAAATAGGAGTCCCATATATTTTAGAAAGTTTAGTTAATATAATAAAAAATAATTAAATAATAAATTAAAAATAGTGAAAAGACAGTTTTGTTTAAAGAAGAGTCCTTTAATGAAGGGTAAAAAATTCAAATCACTTTTCTGTAGAAAAATTAGAATTAACTAATAGTTTAAGGAAAAATCTGATTACCAAAATTTAGTTGATTTGCCCTTTGTAATAATAAAATAACTTAAAATATAATTACAATTTTATTTAATAGTTATATCACTTGGCTAACATGACTTTATTTTCTTATAATTATAACGTGACTTTGCCTTTTGAAATTTCAATTTTAAGTTAAAGGAAATCCTAACGTGATGTTGCTATTTTTTTTCCTTCCGAATATGGTATATTACTTAGTTTTATGGTATATAATTCAAACAAGGAAAGGTTTAAGGACTAAATTTGAATGAATTTAAATAATGAAAGTTTTATCATAAATATATTTAATTAATTTTTAACTCTTAAATATTAAAAAAAATAGTGAAAAGACAATTTTGTCTAAAGCGAAGTTTTTTAATGAAGGGCAAAAAGTTCAATTCACTTTTTTGATAGCCTTCACACTTTTAATATATTATAGATATAAATTATAGATTATAGATATAGATATAGATTATAGATATAACTAATATAATATATATAAATTATGATGGCATTGATATATTTTAGTTAAATCTGATTTACTAAAAATCATATAGTATTAATATCAATATAATTCTAATCAGCTACTAAATGATCCATAACTATTAAACTTTCGTAAATAAGAACTTAACAATGTGACAGTTAACATAATGAGTTGTCAATGGAGTATTTTTTTTTTTTAGGTGTGTTAAACTTATGCAAAATTGGTAAATACGTGTAATAGGTAAAATGAAAAAATATTTAAAAACAATTAAGACAAGCCTAATTTTCGATGAATTGAGTAGTTAAATAAATGTACAATGAAAAGTAACAAGTATTTGATAGAATAATTGAGTTGTACGTAAATCGATTTTAATATTGATAATATAAAAGAAAAAAAAAAGATACTAATAGGAGATTGGGTGAGTGCTTTTTCACGTGAGAGATTATGGAGTGATTTTCCTCACTAATCGCTTTCTCAAACAGAATTCACAACATGGAGCCTAATAGATAATAAATAATCTTCCTATTAGTGATTTTCCTCACTAATCGTTTTCTCAATCAGAGTTCATAGCATGGAGCCTAATAGATAATAAATAATCTTCCTATTAGTGTGCATTAAAAGATGTCAATAAGTAACACTGATATTGTTTCAACATTGTTTAAAAAAAAATCATTAAAATCACAATTACCCTTTGATTTCAACTTTTTTTCTAAATAATAGTAATTATAATTTACATGAATCTTCTCAATCCATTTTGTTTTATTTGAGTCTTTTTAATATTAATTAATTTGTAGCTAAAGACAAATTATGAGTCTCTAACTTCAAAACTTAATTCTGTATTGAATAAGTTTCGTCCAAAAAATAAAAAAATAACTGAAAAACAACGGAACTAATTTAAATATATCACAATCACGAAACTTGAAATGATATATTCCCATTACTTTGTAAACAATATATAAAATGGGACAAAGTCATGTTTTCTTTTAATTAATAAATTGAAAAAGTAAGTAATGGTTGTGGTTGTTTTGGGATTTATGTGAAAAAAAAAAACAAAGGATCACTCATCTAATTGGTATGTGCTTGGTATTCAATTTTATGGTTCTCCATTTGGGTTGTTAAACTACTACCCTACCTAACTTTTCAATTGAATTTTATGGTGATGGGTAATGCAAGATAACTAACTCTATTAACATTAATATTACGCAAAAAAAGGCCTAAAATACCCTTCAACTATTGAAAATGATGTAAATATACCCTCCTTCCTGATAGTATTTTTGCCCTGATTTTCTTATTATATTTAAGTTTTATTTTTTTTTAGAAGGAAAATAAAAGTTACCATAATTTGGGCTCTAAAATGCCCTTCCATCCACTTATTTGGCTTTATTTTACCCTTCTTCTTAACACATAAATAATTAAGATTTTAACTTAACACGTGACAGTTTTTTATTGTTTAAATTTTTGTTAATCAAAAATAAAAAAAATAACTTAAACCAAATCACTAAAATCTACCCCATCCGCCGGACCCAAATGAAAAAAAAATTATTGAGCTTTATTTTTTCCATCAACAGTTTGACCGAGTTCAGGAATTATTTCTTGTTAAGAAATATAACATGAACAAACTACAAGTCAAGCCACTAATATTGGAGAAGCAGATGACATAATATCAATGACAGACCCTTAGTAACATGGATGTTGGGAAAAGAAAAAAAAAAAGAGAAATTATCTCAACTAATAACAAGCAACTCAAGAAAGAAAGAAAAAATAATTTATTTCTTTTTAATAAAAGGAACTGTGAGCACCACCACTGCGAGCACCTCCACTAGTGAAACAATAATTTTTTTAGTGATTTGGGTCCGGCGGATGAGGTAGATTTTAGTGATTTGGATTAAGTTTTTTTTTTTTTTTTTTTACTTTTGATTAATAAAAATTTAATTAATAAGAAACTATCACGTGTTAAGTTAAAATTTTAATTATTTATTTGTTAAGAAGAAGGGTAAAATAGGACTAAATAGGTGGATGGAAGGGCATTTTAGAGCGAAGGAGAGTATATTTGCACCATTTTCAATAGTTGAAGGGCATTTTAGGCCCTTTTCCGTTAATATTATTAAATAAGATAAAATAATAGATCAAGAACCAAATGATAACACACGTAAGCATAATCTCTAGCTCACACTGAGCAAACAACTCACTTGGGGGTTTGGGCCATAGGTGACAAAAGAGTTTTAAAATGGGGGTGTAGGTGACACAAGTCTCAATAATTGAGTAGAGGTGACAATTACTTAATTATGGTTTAAGAAAGTTTTGAAAATTTTAAAATAACCCACAAGTTTTTAAATTTACACTTTGATCCAAATGTTAGTTAATATATAACGGGGAACGAAGGGAAAAAAGACGCCTTTTTCTCTCTCCTCATCCGTTATTATAGTCTCTCTCTTCGCGTTATTTGTTGTTCATTGTTGTTGTTGCTTTATTCATCATCTTCTGATTCATTGTCATCATCTTATACTTCATTATCATCTTTATATTCTTCTTGTTGACCATTGTTGTTGTTGTTGTTACCCCAACTGCTGCTCTTTGACCAAATTCTTATGTCAAATTTTATTTCGTAAATCACTTTCAACTTTGAAATTTACTTGAGATGAGACTTTGGTAAGTCAAATTATGCTTTTTAGTTGAATTTGGGTAACTGCTAGTGCGTTATTTTTCAACAATAGCTTGTACGCGAACATGAATGCAATACAAAAGCAATCAGTTTAAACAGATCCATTATCTGCGGCAACAGATAAGTGTTCTGTTGTAACAGTAGACTCATATTGGATGGATTCATGTTTAAGGGTTTTAGGTGCCCATAATATGAGTCGAATAGATGGGTATTCTATTGCACCAGATTAGTAATCTGTTTCAACAAATAAATAATATGTTTCATCAGATTACTAATATGTTTCGAACAATAAAATTTAGATACAACTCCTATCATACACAAAACCTAACAGATAACTCATATGTTCTTGCTATTGATACTGGAATCAAATTATTCTTTAATTGTAGACATGTCATTCGTTAAGAAATAAAAATAGACAACACAAAAATTAAATAAGAATTAAAAAGTCAAGTGCATCAAACATAATTTTTTATAAAACAAAAAGAAAAATACATAGATAGCAGAAAAAAAGTTTAATTATTATTATTATCATTATTAACATCATTATTATTTGTATGGCCAGCCGACAAATCTTCAAAGGGCAGCAGCAGCGCCCTCCGCAGCCTGCGGATCTCCTGCAGCATCCTTACTCTGACGGCGGTCAAATCCCAATGCAGGTCATGAACCTCCTTCTGCAGTTCCCTCATGGCATCTCGTAAAATAGCAACATCCCACACAGGATCAGCCATATCTAAAAAACGCATAAGTTGACAAAACACACACGTAAAGAAAAGAAAGAATTCGAATGTAATGTAATACAACGTATATTCACACAAAAATCAAGAAAAAAACTTACCAGAGATAGGAAAAAGCTATCAAGTCCTTTAAGAGAAAGTAGTTGAAGGTGTAACAAGAGCGATGAATAAATAGTGTGTAGTAGAACAAACGATTGAGTAAGGAGGGATCTATTTATAGAGGATTGAACTTGAGTGAGTTAGGCAAAAAATCGCAACTGTTCACCTCCATTTATTAATGACATTCTTGATTACTATAAATAGTTATGACTTAATTAAATTAATCAATATTATGATAAGCCATGACTTTTCAGCTTTATTATTATTAATAATTAGTTCTTTCCAGGAACCATTTTTTTACACTGAGTTGGACATCAGATAATATATCTGTTGGATCAGATAAATCATCTGTTACAACAGATATATCATGATTTGCAACAAATAGATAACCAGTTGCATAAGATAATATATTTGTTGCAAAATAATATATATATATATATGTATGTATATATATATATATATATATATATATTTTAAAAAAATATATTATCTTCATGACATTCAATTTTTCTAACTTTTTAATTATATAAATTAATAAAACAGATTTAAAGGCACAACTGTTCACCTCAATTTATTAATGACATTCTTGATTACTGTAAAAAGTTATGACTTAATTAAATTAATCAATATTATGATAAGTCATGACCTTTCAGCTTTATTATTATTAATAATTAGTTCTTTTCAGGAACCGTTTTTTTTACACTGAGTTGGACAACAGATAATATATCTGTTGCATTAGATAAATCATTTGTTACAACAGTTATATTATCTGTTGCATCAAATAGATAACCTGTTGCATCAGATAATATTACTGTTGCAACATATAATATATATATATATATTTTTAAAAAAATAAATTATCTTCATGACATCCAAATTTTCTGACTTTTTAATTATATAAATTAATAAAGCAAATTTAAAGGCACAACTGTTCACCTCCATTTATTAATGACATTCTTGATTACTGTAAAAAATTATGACTTAATTAAATTAATCAATATTGTGATAAGTCATGACTTTTCAGCTTTATTATTATCAATAATTAGTTCTTTTCAGGAACCATTTTTTTACACTGAGTTGGACAGATAATATTTCTGTTGCATCAGATAAATCATTTGTTATAATAGTTATATCATCATTTGCATCGAATAGATAACCTGTTGCATCAGATAATATTACTGTTGCAACATATAATATATATATTTTTTTAAAAAAATAAATTATCTTCATGACATTCAAATTTTATGACTTTTTAATTATATAAATTAATAAAGAAGATTTAAAGGCACAACTGTCCACCTCCATTTATTAATGACATTCTTGATTACTGTAAAAAGTCATGACTTAATTAAATTAAGCAATATTGTGATAAGTCATGACTTTTCAGCTTGAAGCTTAGCTTTATAATTATTAAAATAATTAGTTCTTTCCAGCAATCGTTTATTTTTTAAACTGAGTTGCACAACAGATTGTATATCTGTTGCATCAGATAAATCATCTGTTACAATAAATATATCATCCGTTGCAACAAATAGTTAACCTGTTGCATCAGATAATATATCCGTTGCAACATATAATATATATATCTTTTTTAAATAATAAATTATCTTCATGATATCCAAATTTTCTAACTTTTTAATTATATAAATTAATAAAGAAGATTTTAAAACAAGAATATTTCTGGTGAGTTTTTTACGGTTTAAATTGTGTTTATCATTTATTTCCTTATTCTTTTCTGTGAAAAGAAATGACTTAGTTAAATCACGTTGGTGGTGAATTTTTTATTATTGTGACAAGTCATAATTTTTCAGCTTATTAAATTTAAATAACCTTTTTCTGAATTTAAAAATTGAATACACCTGGTTTTCAATAACTGTTTCGTTTCTTTAATAACCATTTTTATTAATTGAGTTATGACAACAGATTGTATATCTGTTGCATCAGATAACCTATCTGTTTTAACAGATATACCATCTGTTGCTATAAATCGACCATTTGTTTAAAGAACTTTTTTGATTTCTTCTAACTGATTCATAAGTCTCAACAGATGAGGAATTTGATACATCAAAAGCGTTTTTTGTTTTTGTTTGTTTGTTGAATGTGTTTAGACAAAAGTCACTGTCACGACTATTCATTAACTTTTTTCTTAAAAATCATATCATCATATATATATATATATATATCTTAATTAAATTAATCCAATGTTGTGATTTTTTTAAATTAAATAATCTTTCTTTTATGATCATAATATCATTTAGTTCCTTATTATTTATTAACGAACCAATTTTAGGAGAATTTCTCATCATGACCGTATCCCTAACTCTAACCGCCGACATGTTGAGAATAGGGAATAAATAGAATGATAATTAAATATTGAATAAGAATTAAAAATTCAAAATCGACCAAACCAAACCAAACCAAACCAAACATATACATGGATTTTTTTGAATCCCTTATAGGTAGATCGGATATAAAAAAGAAAAACACATACGCTAAAAGAAAGAAAAAACATAACCTAATTATTATTATTATTATTATTATTATTATTATTACTATTATTATTGTCAACCTAACAATTTTCATCCGGCAGCAGCAGGGCCCTCCCCAGCCTTGCTCAGAAGTTGGCCAAATCCCTCTGGAGTTCATCAAACTGCCGTTGAAGTTCCTGCAAGGACTTGATATGAACCTTCTTGTACGAATCTAGATTTGACATATTAGTATTGTAAGTATAGTAGAATGAACGAGAGTGGGTGAGAGTGAGTGAGAAGGCCGGAGGGACCTATTTATAAAATAATTGAATCGAAAGGGACTAGACTTAGTCAAACAAAAAGCCACGACTGTACATATCCCTTAAAAGAAAAAATTACACAAATCCCATAGTTAAGATACCATATTACACAATATCCCTTAATGTTTTAGAAAATTACATAAAATCCCGGATTCATATTTACTAGTGATACATATGCTATATGTATCACTACTGTATACATATGTATATACTAGTGATACATATACATATGTATTACTAGTCCATATATGTATCACTGCTTAACATATGTATCACAATTCAAAATTTCGGGATAAGATGTAATTAGCAAACTATTCGGAATTTAATGTAATATTGTTGAAACTATTCGGGATTTATGTGTTGTGTGTGTTAGTATTACTTAAATAAAACTGGTGACTTTATTAATAAGTAAATTAGAAAAAAACGGATCTAAATACAATATTTTATCTTTTTGTTATATTTCCGAAAGAGAAAGATTGGTAATATGTTGCAAAATATATTCCACCTATCAGATAACTTACAACATATGGACAATCTGTTGCAACAGATGGATATATCAGTTTGCTTTTCCATCAGCTGTGGCGTCTGTTGCAACTTGCTAGCCATCTGTTTATTCAATTTCATCGAGAACAATCAATTTTTCTAAACACTTCTTGGCCAAATTCAATTTTTGCTCTTGGATTGCTTCTTTTTTTTCTTTGCATCCTTCAACCAAAATAAATTTTTGCTGTTGGATTGAGGGCAAAAATTGAATTTGGATGCCATCTTAAAGGATGCAAAGAAAAAAAGAGAAACAATCCAAGAACAAAAATTGAGTTTGGCCAAGAAGTGTTTAGAAAAATCTATTGTTCTCGATGAAATTGAATAAACAGATGACTAGCAAGTTCCAATAGACGCTACAGCTGATGGAAAAGCAAACTGATATATCCATCTGTTGCAACAGATTGTCCATATGTTGTAAGTTATTTGACAGGTGAAATATATTTTGCAACAGATTACCAATCTATCTCTCAGAGGAATACAACAAAAAGATAAAATGTTGTATTTAGATCCATTTTTTTAATTTACACATTAATGAAATCACCAGTTTTATTTAAGTAACACTAACACACACAACACATAAATCCCGGATAGTTTCAGCACTATTACATTAAATTCTGGATAGTTTGCATCAGATATGGAGTCTGTTGCGTCAGATATGGAGTCTGATGCAGTAGATATAGAATCTGTTGGAATACATAGCAGCCTTGCTGGTGGTTTGATTTGTTTCATCAGTTGCTCCGTCTGTTGCAACATCAACAACAGCGTAAACTACAAACAACAAATAAAAAACATCAACAATAAAGAAAATAATAACAGTTGTTCCAACAACATCATCAACAATAAAGAAGCATACATCCTATGTTCCAACACCATCAACAACAAGGGATGGACCCACATGGAGTCCTCCGGGTGCGCGAGCACAGACTAAATTTGTAGTGAACTTTATATATGTATGTGGAAATAAAGAAAAAAATGTGTATAATCTAATCAGTGAACACCCATAGTAAGAGTTATTTGGTTAGCCTAGTTGTTGTTTACGAGTGCTTAAGGCTATTTATTTCTTTTGGTCTTGAGTTCAATTCTCACTCAGCACATATTTTTTTAATTTTGGTAACCAACTCTTCTTATTTACTTTAATTTTTTTTATTTTTTTCTCCCTTACTCCTTGTGTTGATAGTTCGGACTTCACTATTTTTAAGCTAAGAAGTACCCACCGTCTAAACCACACCACACCACAAGTTCCAACAATGCCAACCCCACCAACAACATCAATAACAGCATCAACAATAAAGAAACAAACAATATATATAAAAAAAATGATACTGCCAACAAGACTTTTAAACTTCTCTCAACAGATGACTTTTTTTTGCATCTTATAATAAAAATTCTCGGTACGTTTATTCAATAATTAAAAGTTCCTTCAAATTTTTTAAATAAATATGATATGGGAAAATTGTAATTAAATAAACAAAAAGATGTAAATAAAGTTGCAAGAAGAAGACGAGAATGAAAGAGAAATAGTGAATCATATCATACCTTAATGTCAAAAGGGGGTCAAAACAACAATTTCAGTCGAGGAATCTAAGATATGGATATCGATTGATTTAGATCCGAACAAAAATTTTTTAGAAAGAGGAGAGAAAAAAAAGGCTTTGATAACCCTAAAGAGGATAGAAAGAAAAAAGATGAGAGATTTAGGGGTGAAGGAGAGGAAAAGAGAGATGAGATAATTTTAATTTCTAGATGTACTATCCTTAATATTAAATGACTAAACAAAGTGTATTTATTCAAATTTATATTTTCAAAGCATAATCAATAAGGCTAATTTAGTAGTAAAATAAATCCCTAATTAATATTTTCTTGATGGGAGTGCCAAGTCAATATGAAACGGAAGAAGTATTAGGGGTTTAATATTCATTAATTAATATTCACTAATAATTTGAGGGGCACGAGGAAGAAAATGGGTAATATTGAAAAGACAGGACAAGACTACTCAATGAGATTTTTGAGTTATCCAAGAAACATTTTTTACTGCCTTTAGTAGTACGACTACTTTATCTACTCGGACAGTAGCTTGCTTTAAAATTAAAAGAAAACAAAAAGATTTTCAAACAGATATGTCATCTGTTGCAACAGATTTAGATATCTGTTTGAGAAATCCTAACAACTCAGTCATTTGCGACAACAGATGAAAATGTCATTTGATAACTAAATCAGAAATGTCATCTGTTACAATAGATATCAATATCTGTTTTGAAATTTCCAACATCTCAGTCATCCATCATAACAGATGCAAATGTCTATTTGATAATTAAATAAAAAATGTTATCTGTTGCAACAGATATTGTTATCTATTTGAAATTCTCCAACAACTCAGTTGTTTGTTGCAACAGATTTCATTGCAATTGATTTAGGATGAACTAGGGATGAAAGAATAAGCTCCTCATTAATTTAATGTTAAGATTAATAATAGTACCTACATCGATCTAGATGGAACGAGGGATGAATGAATGAGCTCACAGGGTCAACTACAAATCCAATTGAGTCATTGCATTTGCATAGTGTTAGTATTGCGTTCATCCCGACCCGAGTCATCGATCGATCACTCTGAGTTAAAATGTATTCTCATTAACTTAAAGTTAAGATTAATAATAGTACCTATATTGATCTAGGTGGAATTAGGATGGATGAATGAGTATAAAAGGTCAACTACAACTTCAATTGAGTTTTTTAGCAATTGCATGATGAGACGGTACTGCATTCCTCCCGATAAGAGTCATCGATCGATCACTCTGAGATGAACTGATTCTTACTACCTCGTATGTTCAACTAATACCTTAATTGAATAACCTGGGACTAGGGGTGAGTTCTCATAGGGTCAACTATAACTTTAATTGAGTCTTTTGGCAAATGTATGATGAGATGGGACTGCGTTTCTCCCAACAAGAGTCGTCAATCGATCACTATGAGCTGAACCGATTCTTACTACCTCATATGTTCAACTAATACCTTAATTGATTAATCTAGGACTAGGGGTGAGTTCTCATAATGTCAACTACAATAGATGACAGCGCCTATTTGATAATTTACAACAGATGGGTAATCTGTCGCAACAGATGACTTAATCTGTTTGATTGTTTACAACAGATTCATGATCTATCGTAACAAATGACTTAATGTTTTTAAAAGTTTACAACAGATGGATAATATGTTGCAACAGATTACATAATCTGTTTGATTTGATCCAACGAAAAAGATATCTATTGCAACAGGTTGAACGTTTATATATATATATATAATTCAATTGAGTTTATAGGTAAGACTAATAACTTAATTGAATATGAGTTCTCATAGGGTCAACTACAACTTCAATTTAGTCTTTTGGCAATTGCATGATGAGACGGTACTATGTTTCTCCCAAACATAGTTGGCGATTGATTACTCTGAGCCGAATCGTTTCTTACTACCTTATATATTAGACTAATACCTTAATTGATTAATATAGGACTAGGGTTCTAATACCTTAATTGAATAGTCTAGGACTAGGGGTGAGTTCTCAAAGGGTCAACTACAACTTTAATTGAGTCTTTTGACAATTGCATAATGAGGCAGTATTGCGTTCCTCCCGATAGAGTCGTCGATCGATCACTCTGAGCCGAACCGATTCTTACTACCTCATATGTTAGACTAATACCTTAATTGATTAATCTAGGACTAGGGTACTAATGCCTTGATTGAATAATCTGGGACTAGGGGTGAGTTCTCATAAGGTAAACTATCGATTAATCTAGGACTAGGGGTGAGTTCTCATAGGGTCAGCCACAATAGATGGCAGTGCCTATTTGATAATTTACAACATATGGATAATCTGTTGCGACATATGACAATCCATTTGATAATTTACAATAAATGGGTAATCTGTAGCAACAGATGACTTAATCTGTTTGATAATTTACATCAGATTAGTAATCTGTTGTTACCTAATCTGATTGATAATTTACAACAGATGAGAAACAACATGTTGAACATTTATTTTTTACAATTTTCAATTGAGTTCATAGGTTAGACTAATAGCACCTAAATTGATTAATCTGGAACCAGGGGTGAGTTTTCACAGGGTCACCTCTTAGAGTACTCGATCAACTACAACTTCAATTGTTTTTATACAATTTTAATTGAATTACCCTTTTGGCAATTGCATGATGAGAGGGTTAAAAATTATGCATATATTTTATTATTTTAAAAATAATTAAGATCATTTTGGACCAAATTAACATTTTCAAAACTACTAGTCATTCTATTCCAAAATACAAATCAACCCATACAAAATGTTTCATCATTTCAAATCTTGAGGTCTGGCTCTTTCTCTCTTATTCTCACTCAACAATACAGCAGAGACAATAACTACTCAACAAATTTGCTCAACCCTCCACAACAGATCGCTTTTCTTCTTATTTTTGACCATATATGTGTTATTTTTTACTTTATTCTTGCTTGTATCAGTCGTTTTCTTTGTCTTCATAGGCAACAGAGTTCGAGAAGAGCTTTGTATTTGTTTTTTTCTAAAAAATAAGGGCTTTTAAGTTAAAAATAAAAAATAAAACTTTTAGTTGTATTATCTTTGAGAATGAGTTTATAATTTTGAGTTTTGATGGTAAAATCATAGGAAGAACTCAATAAATTCCTAGTTTCCATCACAGTGTTTCGTTGATTGTCATGGTATAGTTGGATGGTGTTTGTGGTGTTGGTGTTGGTGTTGGTGGTGGTGTTTGTGGCCATCGTGGTGGCACCGGTGGTGGCATTGGTTGGTGGTGTTTATGGAGGTGTCAGTATTCATGGTGTTTGTTTATTTGTTGGCATTGGTTGGTGGTGTTTGTGGTGGTGGTTGTTGGTGTGTCGGTATTCGTGGTGTTTGTAATATATTTTTTAAAATCTATACATACATCAACTGTAATGTAATTTTTGTTTTTCTTTGTCTGTAGATAAAACATGTCTCCCAAAAGAAAAGAAAGTGAAAGTGGATCAACGTCTGACCACTAAAAAAGGCTACAGTACAGAGGGATTCGGAGGAGCTTCCTGAACAATCTCAATCAGGGAAAAGTGAAGCTGAGAAGAGATATAAAAACAATGTTGAGGGAGGTGGACAAGGGTCCGTAGATGGTTATGAAGAAAATAAAAGTGAGAAAGGGGAGGAATTGGAGAGTCAGAAAGAGAAAGAGGATGATCATCAACATGATGATAATGGATCACCGACGGGGGGTGAGTTAATATCGACATCCCAGCATGATCCTGTCAAAACTTTTAGTATTGATAGGTTTCAAGCTGTGAGGCCGATAAATGACCCAGAAGGAAAACAACTAACTGGTCAAATTGTACTTAAATATCAGATGGGGAAATTTTTTGAACATTTTATGAAAATTATGAAGAACGAAAACATAGCCGGACTTTTTAAGAAGAGCTGCTTTGGAAGCTTTCTCGAGCTGTCGAGGACCTCTCTGCCTGTCCGTTTCCCTATGACGATGGTATATGGTCTTCTCAAGCGCAGGATCAAGTACGCGGGGGATGATAAAGATCTGGAGGAGGGGGGCAAAAAAAAAGATGGATGAAATCTGGATCAACTACTGTGGCATGCCTGTTTGTTTTGGCTTGCAAGAGTTTGTCATAGTGATGGGCTTGAGATGACATCGTCCAGCAAGACCACCACCCCGCAAAAGATCCAAGGCAAGAAAATATAAGGAAAAAATAAATGGGGTTATTTGACATTGCTCGACGTGGCTACAAAGCATCGGATTTGTTGACAGATCTCGAGGATAAAACCATACCAGAGCTGTACAGGGAGCAATTGTGCTTAGTTTGGTTTGCCCATTCGGTTATATTAGCAAGAGACGTCAACAATGTCATAGAATATGATTTGTTGGCGCATGCTGAGGATTTTGATAAATTCAATAATCATCCCTTGAGATATGACAACTTCTACTTGACTATCCAATATTTACTGACAAAGCTATCCTTAGGGACGACCACATTATACGGCTTTCCTTGGGCTTTCATGGTAAAATTAATCACTAATTTTACTTATCCATTAATTTATATTGAATATAGTTATTATATATGTTTTTGCTTACTTCCTGTTTACATTTTTTAGGCTTGTACATTTGAAGCCATTCCTCCCCTCTAAAAACAGTTAATGGATTACCCGAATGAGGTTTCTCATCCAAGGATATTTAGGTGGTGGGTTACAAAGAGCAACACCAATATTAAGGAGGCTGATCTCTTTAACCATCTGGATGATGCAGTACGTCTTCTTCAAGTAAAATAATTCTACTCAAAGATAAGAAAGATATTGAATAAATGTTATATCTAATGCACCTGATGGGACATCTGTTGTGATAGGGTATATTTTGCATCAGATTACCTATCTGTTGCTTTGGTTCTCTGAACCTGACTCCTAAAAGATTAACCATCTACTGCAAATTATACAATAGATGTTTAATTTGATAACATATTGTTCATCTGTTGCGACGTACAGATCATCTGTAGCATAACAGATTACCCATCTTGTGCACTATTGCAACAGATGATTGATACTTTGCATCAGATTATCCATGTATTGCTCTGTTTCTGTAATGCCCCGCACTTTTCTAAGCTAGAAAACGAACCGTTGTTCGTATATGTGAAAACCCCCAATTTTGTAAGCCATATTTGGGCACCTAAATTACCAAGAGTACCCTAGTTATAAGAGAGCTTATGATGTGTTAAGTGTGGTTATATGAGTCACTTAAGGTAGTACAAGCTAAGAGTTTTGAAAACCATCAAGTTTTAGTGTTTGAATTCGCAAAGGTCATCTTTTAATGAGTATAACTTGATAAATATGTGGCATTTCTGCATATTTCTACCCATAAAATTATAGATAATCGAATTAGCTTTCCAACGATACCAATTTCACCAAAATCTGACACCCGAGCTAGGAGTTATGGCTTTGAGAAGTAGAGTGCCTCGCCTAACCAATTGCACATGGCCATTGGAAAGCATATGCGGCTCCTATGTAAATATAGGCGATATCATATGCGGCGCCTGTGTAAATATATGCGATATCATATGCGGCGCATATCTTATGGGTTCAAGTGACTTAAACACTCCGTTTTTGGGTTATTTTGAGGGATTCATACCCCAGAACTACGTGCCACCGTAGGTTGAGACATTGACTTCCACTATATGTGGAAAATTGAGATAGTGATCACTGAGATGAGATTGTTCTACACCGATGGCAAGGGTAGGACAACCCTAACCTTATGGGGGCAAGTCGTGGGACATCATGGGTGCTCACATGGTGTACATGTCGGTTAGAAGAACCTTCCAAAGAGTCGTCCCTCATTCTTAGATTGATTTTACTGATTTAAAAGAGATTTGAAATGCAGATTTATGATGTATTCAATATTCCAGATTTCACCAAGATTGCTTGATGAGAGAATAAGAAAAGAATCTTGATATTTGGATTAAGTGTAATGGCTCATGATATCCATATTGGCATGTTTTACCATTCATTGTGTATGATTTCAGATTTTAGATTTCTTTCAAGCTTTATGAGCCATTTA
>NC_061118.1:146485994-146497224 GCF_002878395.1 Capsicum annuum
ATATATATATATATATATATATATATATATATATATATATGCATATAAATATGTTTATTTCATACACCCCCATGTACTCGGTATATATTCCATGGTACTGACCCACATGTTTTCATGTGGGCTATATTTTCCCTATAATGTAGGTTCAGGTGCTCATTCCTAGGTTTGACAGTGATTATCCGAGCACGTTGATCTACATCCTCTGCAGTGGTGAGTCCTCATGGTCCGAGGACTAGTTATTCAAATTTCCTCATTTACTTTGAGTCATTCAGTTTATTTCCTGAGTTCGGGTCAATTGGGGTTTGTCCCAATGGCTCATGAATATACAGTTTAGTAGAGTCTTGTCAGACTAGATGGATAGATTGATCAGATTTGTCAGAGAAAACGTATTTTGTTACTTTCTGTATTTCATTCGTATTGCAGTATGATATTATGGAGGATGTTTAGATTTTTTTGATTATGATGACTTTGATTATAAGTGTTGAATGGTAGAAATATGGCTAAAAGGGTTAACTTGGGGCTACTTGTATCCTTAAGTACCGTGTGACGCCTCGGGGCTCATTTTTGGGGCGTTACAAACTTGGTATCAGAGCCTAAGGTTATTGGAGTCCTAAGGAGTCTATTAAGCCGCGTTAAGTAGAGTCTTGATCATCGGTGTGTAGCGCGCCATATCTATGAGCAAGAGGCTACGAAATATTTTAGAAATAAAAAGGGGGTCGTTTCATTCTTTCAGAAGTCTATCGTGCTTATAGTTGTTCCCTTTTAGCTATTAATTCGTGCTTTCTTCTTTCAGAATATGCCTCCTCGCCGAGCTATAAGAAATAGCGCGGGTCAGTAACCTCAGCCTGCTGATCCCCTGAATGAGAATGTATCCCACGCTGGGTTCAGGGTAGCCTTTCAGGCGCTTGCCCAAGCTGTTACCGCCAACGTTCAGGCCAACCAGGCCCCGGCTCTACAACAACAGGGAGGTGACTTAGCTTCCACAAGAATCCGTGACTTTATACGGATAAATCTGCTCGAGTTTTATGGGTCCAAGGTAGGTGAGGATCTGTAGTTGTATCTGGAGGAGATAAGGAAGATCACACAGGTAATGCACGTGTCTGAGGAGGAGAGTGTTGAGTTAGTATCCTATAGATTGAAAGACCTTGCATATGACTGGGTGGTTGCATGGAGAAAGGGTAGAGTAGAGGGTGGTGTTGCTCCTATGACTTGGCAGGAGTTCCAGGATGCATTCCTAGATAAATTCTTTCTGTTAGAGTTGAGGGAGGCAAAAGTAGAGGAGTTCATGAACTTACGGCAAGGCTTCACGACTGTTAAGGAGTATTGCTTGAAGTTCAATCATTTAGCAAAATATGCCCCAAATCTGATAGCCGACAACCGAGCCAGTATGGGTAAGTTCTTGACAGGGGTGTCAAGCTATATGGTTAAGGAGTGTAGATCAGCTATGCTTAATATTGAGATGAATCTTTCCAGATTGATGACCCATGCCCAACAGATCAAACCAGATAAGATAAAAGAGAGGGATAGAGTAAGGGGGAATAAGAGAGCCAGATCCGAGCAACCTACTTATGGTCAGAATAGATCGCAAGGAGTGAATTGCCCTCAGTTTCAGAGCCGCTCATCTATGCCAGCACCATCGTCAGCTAGTGCTCCAGCACTTAGAGGTAGGCAAGTATAGGAAAATAGGTCTTCTATGTCCAGATCTCAAAATACTATGAGTAACTGGCCTAACCGTCCACCATGCACTAGGTGTGGTAGGGATCACGGGGGTAAGTGTTTGTGGGGTCAGAAAGGCTGCTATGGATATGACCAGGAGGGCCATGGTTTTAGAGATGTCGTCATACCAGACAGGGGAGCCGTGATGTTCATCCCCAGGCTCAGACTGCTAGTGCTCCAGCTCCTGTAGCTCGTCCAGCTCCTACTCATGGTTTTTCTTCCAGCACTGCTGGCGGTCAGTGCCTGAACAGATTCTATGTTTTGGCTTCCCGTCAGGAGCAGGAGGACTCCCCCGATGTTGTTACTGGTTTGCTTTGTGTGTTTCAGTTTGATGTTTATACGTTGTTGGACCCTGGGTCTAGTTTTTCATATGTGACACCTTGGGTTGCTGTAAATTTTGAAGTGAGTCCCGAGATTGTCTCTAAGCCCATCCTAGTTTCTACCCCTGTAGGTGAGTCCATTGTTGCCCGAAAAGTGTACAAAAAGTGTCATGTTTCTATTCTTCATAAAGTTATGTTTGCTGATCTGATAGAGTTAGACATAGTAGATTTTGATGTTATTCTGGGTATGGACTGGCTTCACTCTTGTTATACATCCATAGACTGTTGTACCCGTGTAGTCAAGTTTCAGTTCCCTGGTGAGTCTGTTATCGAATGGTCTGGTAATTCCGCATCTCCCAAGAGTCATTTTATCTCATATCTCAAGGCTAGAAAACTTATTTCCAAAGGGTGCATTTATCACCTAGTCAAAGTTAAAGACACTAAGTCTGAGACTCCAACTCTCCAGTCAGTTGACGTTGTTAATGAGTTTCCCGATGTCTTTTCGAAAGATCTTCCAGGGGTACCTCCCGATAGAGAGATAGAATTTAGGATTGATCTTCTTCCCAGCCCATTTCTATTCTTCCATATCATATGGCACCCGCAGAACTTAAGGAGTTGAAATAGCAACTTAAAGATCTCATATATAAAGGTTTTATAAGACCAAATATGTCTCCTTGGGGTGCACCTGTCCTATTCGTGTGAAAGAAAGACGGCTCTTAGCGCATGTGCATTGACTATCGCCATCTTAACAAAGTCACTATCAAAAACACGTATCCCCTTCCAAGAATAGATGATTTGTTTGATCAATTGCAAGGTGCAAGTTACTTCTCAAAGATAGACCTTTGCTCTGGCTATCATCAACTCAGAGTTAGGGAATGTGATATCCTGAAGATAGCCTTCCAAACACGTTATGGTCATTTTGAGTTTCTTGTTATGTCCTTCGGGCTAACTAATGCCCCAACAGCTTTCATGGACCTCATGAATCTATTGTTCAGGACATATCTTGATATGTTTGTCATAGTGTTTATAGACGACATTCTGGTATACTCCCGTAGTGAGAATGAACATGCAGATCATCTCCGTATCATCTTGCAAACCCTTAGAGATCATCACTTGTTCGCCAAATTTAGCAAGTGTGTATTTTGGCTAAGGTCAGCTATTTTTCTGGGTCATATTATTTCTTCTGAAGGTGTTAGAGTTGATCCCCAGAAAATAGAAGCTGTTAGAAACTGGCCTAGACCTGTCTCTCCATCCGACATTAGAAGTTTCTTGGGTCTAGCTGGCTATTACCGCCATTTTGTTAAGGGTTTCTCCTTTATAGCATCTCCTATGACCCGGTTGACCCAAAAGAAAGTGAACTTCTTGTAGTCCGATTCTTGTGAGAATAGTTTTCAAGAGTTGAAGACTCGACTCACTACAACCCTTATTTTGACTCTGCCTGATGGCATTGATGGTTTTGTGGTATATTGTGATGATTCTAGAGTTGGCTTGGGTTGTGTACTGATGCAGAGAGGTAAGGTTATAGCCTATGCCTCTAGACAGCTGAAACCCCATGAGAAAGATTACCCCACCCATGATCTTGAGTTAGCTGTTGTTGTGTTTGCTCTAAAAATCTGGAGACACTACTTGTATGGTGTTCATGTTGATGTTTTCACTGATCATAAGAGTATGCAGTATGTTTTTACCCAGAGAAAGTTGAATCTTAGGCAGAAAAGGTGGTTAGAGTTATTGAAAGACTACAATATAAGTGTGTTGTATCACCCAGGAAAGGCCAATGTAGTGGCGGATGCACTTAGCAGGATATCTATGGGTAGTGTTTCGCATATTAGAGAGGGTAAGAAGGAGTTGGCTCGTGATGTGCATCGGTTGGCTAGGTTGGGAGTTAGGTTGCTTGACTCTGCTGAAGGGAGTATGTTAGTATAGAGTAGCTCCGAATCCTCCTTGGTTTTGAAAGTAAAGGAGAAGCAAAACTTAGATGCTAGTTTGGTCAGACTGAAAGAATCAGTCAAGGACCAAAAGGTAGAGGTTTTCTCCCAAGAAGGGATGGTATGTTCAGATTGCAGGATAGATAATGTGTTTCGGATGTCGAGGATCTGAGATAGAGAATTATGGCTGAAGCGCACGGTGCGCGATATTCTATTCATCCTGGTGCCACCAAGATGTACTGCGACTTGCGAAAAATCTATTGGTGGAGTGGCATGAAGAAGGATATAGCAGCATTTGTGGCTAAGTGTGCGACATGCCAACAGGTTAAGGTAGAACACCAAAGACCTGGTGATATGATGCAGGAGTTCGGTATTCCCACTTGGAAGTGGGAAGAGATAAACATGGATTTTATGACTGGTTTACCTCGTTCCCGACGCCATCATGATTCCATTTGGGTTATTGTGGATAGATTGACTAAATATGCGCACTTCTTGCCTATGCATACTTCTTATACTGCTGAGGATTACGCTAGATTGTACATCCGGGAATTAGTCAGATTGCATAGAGTTTCCTTGTCCATCATTTCAGATAGGGGTACTCAGTTCACTTCGCAGTTTTGGAGAGATTTTTAGAAGGGTCTTGGTACCCAAGTGCATTTGAGTTCTGCTTTCCATCCGCAGATAGATGGTCAAGTTGAGAGGACCATCCAGACCTTAGAGAATATGTTGAGAGCGTGTGCTCTTGACTTTAAGGGGAGTTGGGATAAACATTTACCGTTGATAGAGTTTGCTTACAATAAAATTTTTCACTCTAGCATTGGCATGGCTCCATTTGAGGCTTTGTATGGGAGGAAATATGGGTGAAGCGGCCGTGAGTGGTCCTGATTCGGTCTTTGAAGCTATGGAAAAAGTCAAAGTGATTAGAGAAAGATTAAAAACCGCAAAGAGTCGTCAGAAGTTGTATGCTGATGTGAGGAGAAGAGACCTTGAATTTGAAGTTAGTGACTTGGTGTATTTGAAGATTTCACCCATGAAGGGAGTAACGAGATTCGGAAAGAAGGGGAAACTTATTCCCCGTTATGTTGGCCGCTACAGAGTTCTTATCCGTGTTGGTAAGGTAGCATATGAGGTTGAGTTGCCTTCAGAGTTATCTTCCGTTCACTCTGTCTTCCATATATCCATGCTTAGAAAACACATTGGTGATTGTGTTGTTGTAGATCCTTCAGAAAACCCTAATGTGCAAGATAGTCTTTCTTTTGAGGAAGTTCTTGTTGAGATTTTAGATCACTAAGTCCAAATACTAAGGAACAAAGAAGTTCCCTAGTTCAAGGTGTTGTGGCGAAACCAATCCGTTGAGGGTGCAACATGGAAAGATAAGGCGGATATGCGATCTAAGTACCCGCACCTATTTTCCATAAGCTCCGATTAAGCCGAAGGTACCATTCTGTTTTAAATCATTCATTTTCTATGCAGAATTGCAGTAGTTCAGCAGTTATTTTATACTATTCAGCTGTGATTTCATGAGTGATGCACCCCTTGTTGTGTCCGAAATGTAGAATGAAATAGAGGCAAGATTAGCAAGTTGCTTCAGCTGTGTACCCTTAATTTTCTCTTTAATCTTAGTATACCCAGTGTCATTCAAGGATGAATGTCCCCGAGGGGAGATATTGTAACGCCCCGCACTTTCCTAAGTTAGAAAACGAACCGATGTTCGTATATGTGAAAACCCTCAATTTTGTAAGCCATATTTGGGCACCTAAATTACCAAGAGTACCCTAGTTATAATAGAGCTTATGATGTGTTAAGTGTGGTTATATGAGTCATTTAAGGTAGTACAAGCTAAGAGTTTCGAAATCCATCAAGTTTTAGTGTTTGAATTCGCAAGGGTCATCTTTGAATGAGCATAACTTGATAAATATGTGGTATTTCTGCATATTTCTACCCACAAAATTATAGATAATCGAATTAGCTTTCCAACGATACCAATTTCACCAAAATTCGACACCCGAGCTAGGAGTTATGGCTTTGCGAAGTAGAGTGCCTCGCCTAACGAATCGCACATGGCCACTGGAAAGCATATGCGATAGCATATGTGGCTCCTATGTAAATATAGGTGATATCATATGTGGCGCCTATGTAAATATAGGCGATATCATATGTGGCGCTTTTGTAAATATATGCGATATCATATGCGGCGCATATCTTATGGTTTCAAGTGACTTAAACACTCCGTTTTTGGGTTATTTTGAGGGAATTAAGTCTTTTGGCACTCCTTACACACCCCTAAACTTAACCTTACGAATTTAATAGATTCTAAACACATCATAACCCTATTATCAGTCTAAGTTCATCATCCAAGAGCACTAAAGGAGAAAAACAACTAGGGTTACACAATCAACATTGAGGGCCCAATCTTTCAACGAATCCGTTACCATAAAGGTATGTGGGGTTATGAACAAGAACACCCTTTCATTCTTGTGCCCAAAGTTTGCATTATTTTATAAAGATACATGATTTTTACATGTTTTATCATGAATTTGAAGTGATAAATCTTATCCTATGTTGTTTTTCAAGATACTATGATTATTTTGAATGTTTAGAAAATAAACTCCATGAGTTTGAGATTATTGTTATGATTAAAGACTAAAATTTTTCAGATTTCCGTATAAATTATGCATGCTTGTGATATAAAACATAAATGTTGAAATGTTTTGATTAAGTATCGCTATAAGGGTCATTAACCCACATTGAGATTGTTGTTTTGAGTATTTATGTGCTATATGCACCCATGTTTAGACTATTTTGATGAAGTATAGAAAGATTTGACCTTTTGGTCACAACAAAGTTAAAATCCACTTTATGAAACGAGTTACGGATTTTATCATTTATTTAACTTAAGAAATATGAGATTACCCTTAAAGTGAATTTTTCTTGAGATTTTTGAGCATAGTATTGGGAGTAGTATTTAGCACCGAGTTGGGTATGTTACTATGGTTTCATACCCCAGAACTACGTGCCACCGTAGGTTGAGACATTGACTTCCACTATATGTGGAAAATTGAGATAGTGATCACTGAGATGAGATTGTTCTACACCGATGGCAAGGGTAGGACAACCCTAACCTTACGGGGGCAAGTCGTGGGACATCATGGGTGCTCACATGGTGTACATGTCGGTTAGAAGAACCTCCCAAAGAGTCGTCCCTCATTCTTAGATTGATTTTACTGATTTAAAAGAGATTTGAAATACAAATTTATGATGTATTCAATATTCCAGATTTCACTAAGATTGCTTGATGAGAGAATAAGAAAAGAATCTTGATATTTGGATTAAGTGTAATGGCTCATGATATCGAGATTGGCATATTTTACCATTCATTGTGTATGATTTCAGATTTTAGATTTCTTTCAAGCTTTATGAGCCATTTACAAATGTCCTACATGATTTGAAAAGAAAACTTATGACATGATCGTTAAATATATATATATATATATATATATATATATATATATATATATATATATATATGCATATAAATATGTTTATTTCATGCACCCCCGTGTACTCGGTACATATTCCATGGTACTGACCCATATGTTCGCATGTGGGCTATATTTTTCCTATAATGTAGGTTCAGGTGCTCATTCCCAGGTTTGACAGTGATTATCCGAGCACATTGATCTACATCCTCTGCAGTGGTGAGTCTTCATTGTCCGAGAACTAGTTATTCAGATTTCCTTATTTACTTTGAGTCGTTCAGTTTATTTCCTGAGTTCGGGTCAGTTGGGGTTTGTCCCAATGGCTCATGGATATACAGTTTAGTAGAGTCTTGTCAGACTTGATGGATAGATTGATCAGATTTGTCAGAGATGTCGTATTTTATTACTTTCCGTATTTCATTCATATTGCAGTATGATATTATGGAGGATGTTTAGATGTTTTGATTATGATGACTTTGATTATAAGTGGTGAATGGTAGAAAAACGGCTAAAAGGGTTAGCTTGGGGCTACTTGTAGCCTTAAGCACCGTGTGACGCCTCGGGGCCCGTTTTTGGGGCGTTACAGTTTCTCTGAACCAGACTCAAATGGATTTTAACCATATACTGCAAACAATGCAACAGATGGATCTTTTTTTTTAAAGCGTAGCCCAATTATGAAAATTATTATATTATATGATTTAAATGCATCTGTCTTGTTTTTATTTTTTATAGGTTGTGCATCCATGGATCGTGCCTACTGAGGAGGAGTCGGTGATGACTTATTATATTACTCTAGGTCATGTTGATACTTTAGCAAACCCAACGGTGGAGTTAATAAAGAAGGAATTGGTTGGAGCAACAACCATAAGAAGAGCAGTTAGGCAAGGTCAGCCTAATGTTGAGGCTCTTTATGACCAACCTTTTACTAAGGCAAATCCGGGTGTTTCTTTTGGTGGAGTTGTTAGTGTTGGTGGCAGGCATACTGATGCTGCTATCACTTATGATGATGAGCATGTTGATGCTCAAGAAAGAATAAATATGTTTGAAAACACTCTTTTTTGCCCTTACACAGGTCCCTCTCACCCCTCTTCACCCTCGTATTCTCATTGCGAATGTGATGAGTACAAGTATAGACAGGATAAACTTTTTGAAAAAGTAGAGGCTATCTCTAAAACTATCGAGGAATTCAAATCCAAGAGGTGTTTCATATCATCCAAGAAGGTGAGGGAGCCACACACTCCTACAGCGTTGGTTAGGAGAAAGAAAAGAGCAATTAGAGACATACTCTCCGCTCAAAAATAAAAAGAAATTGCAATTCCTTCCTAACCAAAAGCTGTTGAAGTTCAGGGGCCAGTCAAGAAGGTAAAAATATACGCGGAACTTGGCACCGAAGAGAAGAGAGATCTGCGACAGGCTAAGAATGCGAAGCCAAGCGCACCAGATTACCCCAGACCTCTCTTTCCCCCCCAAGACTTCCAGACTATAACTGATATGCGTATGCCATACGAGGACAAGGCAAATTTACTTTTCCAAACCTAACCCTTCTAATCTACCCCATGAAGAAGAAGCTACGCAACATATTTCACATCTGTTGCAATAGCTGGGTATACCGGTGCAACTGGTAGTGGTTCTGTTGCAACTTATTATCCATCTATTGCATAAATTGTGTTGGATTATTGATTCAGAGAACCCTATGCAACAAATGAACCATTCATTGCATCTTTACAATTACTAAGCTATTTAAAAATTGACTTCTTATCTTACAGCATGTTGACATAATTCTCTGCTTCATGAGGAAAAAATAATTAACGTACCGGGAAGCTTATGACGTTGTCGATAGGATTATGGACCTCGACTTCTGCAAGAATCTCAAGGATAGGTACGATCAACTCAATGGAGAGGTATCAGCCCTTAGCGTGGGACTTGATTTCCTAGTTTTTACGTTGGTCTTAGATGAAGAAGAAACGTTAAGATATGTTAGAGGGGACAGGCCAAATCCACACGGCAAGAGCTGGACCGAGGTAAAAAGGATTCTTGCAGTCATTAGTGTGAACGACATGCATTATCGGGTTGTTGAGATACTACTCAAGAAGGAAAAGATCAATGTTTATGACTCCAACGCACCTCTCGTCGACGATTTCAATCTTTTTCTCCTCGTGGAGCCACTGATGGTGCTGTTGCGCATCTTGTTGAGAAAGAGTAAACTGATGAATCATTTGCCAAAGGAAGTGTTGATGAAGAAATAATAGGATTTTAAAGGTTGAAATAGAGGAATGATCCTTCCAAAAGATGATGCTGCTAAAGCGAGCGGCTCGCACGCTCTTGCACACATCGAGTGTTTGCTGACCGGCACAGAAATAGCCGAGCCAATGACTTTTCTGTGCGAAAATGCTGTGGAAAACCTGCAAGAGGTCTGGGCTTATAGGGTACTAACTAGACGCTTGAAGCCTGTGTATATAGACGATCCTGTGAAATAGAAATTTTTAATTTCAAGTCACCCTTCACTTTATTACATGTACATGTAATGGCAATAATTTTTTCTGATGAAAGTTGAGTTTTTTATAATGCAATAGATTAGATTGTAAATCTGTAGTAAAATATCTTTAATCCGTTCTGGTAAATAGTTTATCTGTTGCAATAGGTTGATCATCTGTTGCATTACGACGATGTTATTTCTATGAATAATCTAATAATCTAAGTCTAATCTATTGCAACAGTGGGAAGACCTATTTGATAATTTCTAACAGATGACCTAAATTTTACAACATATGCCTAAATCTTTTTTTATATTTTCCAACAGTTACACTTGAATATCCATGTGCTCGACAACACCAAAGCAGTAGCAAATATACACACCACGATGAAAATTTTAGCAATTAGGCTTGAATATACATGTGCCCAACAACACCAAACCAGTAGCAATAATGACAACAATGTAGTATCTTCTTGCTCAATTTTGTTTCTCTTCAGAAGCCTTGACTTTGTTCAACAAACCCCAGATTACACGATTTGCTTGTGAAGGGTGTCGTTCTTCATACCAATCAAAGTAATCGCATCCACCCAATTTCTATAAAAAAGAGAACACAATTACAGAATAATTAAAAGTCAATAATTAATCAATTAATTAATTAAAAAAATATTACCTTTGAAATCTTACAAGTAAAAAATCTACGACCCGGATTTTGTTAAGTCCAAGAAGTATTTAGCAGAGCTTCATGACCGCACTTACAATATCAAAAATTTTTATCACAAAAAATAGTGAAAGATGCGCTCGACATTGTCAAGCTCAGTTGGAAAAAAAGAAAGAAATAATTTGAATAGATAAAAGAAGATGACAATGAAGAAGAAGATTTGGGAATTTAGGGTTAAATTTTAGGAGGAAGATGAATATATAAGACAATGGGGGGGAGGGGAATGACCGTTGGGGGCCAAGTGACGGCAAGTCAGCGAAATGTGCCAGACTGACACTGACACATTTGATGCCTATTTTATTTTATGTGTTTAAAATGAACACTGTCTACTTAATGCCTATCTTATTTTAGGTGTTTGAACTGAACACCATCGATGGGTTGCGCCTTTTTTATTTCAATTCAATTCACTTTAACCTTTTTACACGTAGTGGTAATTTTTTATGTCCAACGAAAGTTGAATTTTTATAATGCAACAGATTCTCCATCCGTTGTAATATTTATCCTACCTGTTCTGACATATAGTTAATCTGTTGTAATAGGTTGGTCATCTGTTGCATTATCTCGATGTTTTTATCTAAAGTCCATCTGTTTCAACAGTG
>NC_061118.1:146497324-146566501 GCF_002878395.1 Capsicum annuum
TAGATAAAAACATCGAGATAATGCAACAGATTCTCCATCCGTTGTAATATTTATCCTACCTGTTCTGACATATAGTTAATCTGTTGTAATAGGTTGGTCATCTGTTGCATTATCTCGATGTTTTTATCTAAAGTCCATCTGTTTCAACAGTGAAAAGATCTGTTTGATAAATTCCAACAGATCACCTACCTGTCGCAACATATCTCTAAATCTATTTAATTTTTCCAATAGATGTGTCATATGTTGCAACAGATACATTATCTGTTGCAATATTTGAATCTAGTATTCCTTTTCAATTAATAAGTTCAAATCTAAGGAATAAATAAAATTCGTAGACAAAATAAAATAAATCAAACCCTTCATAAATTAGCTGAAATAAGTCAATAAATAAATGAAATGTAAAAAAATTATTATGGATACAGATCTCAACAAATACATCAACAACAATTTAAGTATACTTCCAAGGATTGCTTTGATTTGACAAGCTTAAGTTATAAAGATCTACTCAGTATGGGAAAGTTGTTCTTCATCCGGTGCTATGGAATTCGACTTTGCTCGTCGTGGATCTTTATTGTCGCTTACGTACGGTTTTTGTGTTTTTTGTTCTCCGTATTTCTATAAAAAGAGTAGCATATTGTTGATGTTGTTCAGCAGTAGCTTCTTCTCCATCACCCTGAAAAGCCAGAATTGATCAATGCTAATCACGGAGATACAACAAAATAGAAAAGGATAACTCATCTTTTCTAACAAATCAAACAGGTCTTTCTCCTATTTTAAATTATCCCAAACAGATTATATTTTTGTTGCAACAATGAATCAACTGTTGGGAAAAATTTCTACATGAGGAAGACCCTGTGATAATTTTCAACGGATGAACCATCCGTTGCAACATATGAATCATCTGTTGCAGCATATAGTTCATCTGTTGGTACAAATAAAATCGGTACGAAGAGCTGTTTGATTTGCTAAAACAGATGAGACATATGTTGCACCAAATAAAGTATCTGGTGCAACAGGTTAGTCAACTGTTGCAACAGATGTATATATTTGTTTGATAATTTTCAGCAGATGTTTCATCTGTTGAAATAGATATGCGTTTGTTTGTTTTTTCAGTTGGAAAACATATAATATATTCACCTTCTTCAGTTCGAGCTGCTCTCCTTTGGACATTGTACATTGCTCAATGCAATACACAGATAGAGGAGTTGCAATTTTGCTTTTTTTTTATGCTTGATAATGCCCTGGAAATCACTCTCTTTCTCCTCTTAGCCCTAATCTTTAATGGAGCGGATGGAAATAAAATTTTCTTTGATGGAATGAGACCCCTCTTAGATGTCAATTCCTTTACAGAAGCAGTTAATGCATTAATAGCATTAATCACTACATCATGTTTCGCCTTGCAGTCTTGACATTTGCATGTAGAACATTCGCTGGGAGAGACAAAATCTGTATAACCAGTATGATCATACTCATAATGGTTTGCTTTAAATACTGTAAAAGGAGCATCATTAGCACCAATAGAAGCACCACTACCACCACCAACAACTCCATCACCACTAAGACCATCATCAACAATAATAAGCCCACCCTCCAAAATTATTTTTCTTATAATGGTTGTTGCTCCAAACAATTCCATTTTTATTCTGTCGATGATCTTAGGGTTCGATAAAGTTTGCACAGACCGTAAAGTAAGAAAAAAATGACATCTTCAACTCTTGATTGGTCGAAACTAGCGACGGATGCACAATCTAACATAAATCATTACATATATTAGAATGATGATTAGATCATTCAAAAAAATATTAATTAAAAGGAAAAAAAAATTATAATTATACTTACTGCATCCTTCGGGGGGTTGGAGAGATCAAGAAATTTTACACTTTTATCAGTTTTGGCCAACAACCATCTCAAGATTCTTGGACAGGAAACTCCTTCCTGGTAGTTCACTTGTTTTTCCAAATAAGGAATGACTTCAAACGCCCAAGCCTATAAAATAACGCCAATAAATCAAAACTATTATTGAGCAAAAAAAAATAAATGATATCATAATAGAAGAAAGAAATATTTACTATGAAAACCCATGGGAAGCCATATAAGTTGACTGTCTTTGGCTCTAACGGAGCAAACAAATATTTGACAGTCATTTTGAAGCTTTCATACCCCCCAAGGATAGCTGTTAAATGCATCAAGATCCTTGGAGAGCTTTATTAAACCGAGGCTTATGTTGTTGTTAACGTCTCTCTCCCAAAGAATATTATGTACAAACCAAACCAAGCACAATGACTACTTGTGATTCTTTGAAAGTCCTTTACCTTTAACGCTTCTATCAAATTTTTGTTTTTAAAGCTTGGACCAACAATGGACACTAGATCATCACGATCACACGACTTGCCTTTGCCTTTTTTGGGTGTGCGGGGTGCTTTTTTGGGTTAGAATAGGTATAACTTGAGAAGAAGGATAACATTTTAGTCCGGTAACTATGGAAAACTCCTTCCAACCAAAACAAACAGGCATGCCACAGTAATTTATCCATACCTTAGCCATCTTATCTTTGTTTTCATACATAAACCTACGCTTGGTAGTTCATATACCATTTTTATTTGGAAACGAGCATTGTTGTCCTCCAACAAATCAAGATATTTTCCAAAGCAGCTGTCCCTGAAATAAGAATCCAATTTTTGTTATTGAAGTATTTTTCTGAAGGTGTCGAAAGATTTTCCCATGGCTGACTTAACCACGAAATCACCCGTTAAATCTGCGGCACCATCGCACTGCATTCTCACAGAATAACGATCAATGCTGAAGGTTTTGACCAGCTCTTCAGAGGAAGGGCTATTAGCATATGCATCATCTCTTTTGAAATATCCCTCCTCCCCGTGTTCATTATATTCTTCTCCCGATTGAGATAACGCTTGTAAAGCAAGCTCAAAGAGTGGTGGATATAGCTTAGCTGCTTCACTTGTTCCTTTACTTGGGCTTGATTCGATTTCTGTTCTTTTGGGAACCATATTATCTAAAATTAGCAGGAACATAAAATAATATATTATTGTTGATTAATGCATCGTTAAAAGGGATAACAGTAAATCAAAGAAGCAAAATAGTAAAATAACAGTTGCAACAGATCATCAATCTGTTACACCAGGTAGTTTATCTGTTGCAGTATATAACCAAATTATTGCAGCAGATGAGTAATCTGTTGCAATAATACAAAACATATCACTCATCTTTTAAGACAGATGAATGGTCTGTTCAACAGATCACACAACTATTGTGACATCATCTGTTGCAACATATGAGTGATCTGTTGGAACAGTTAAATAATCTATTATGACAATACAAAATATATCACTCATTTGTTGAGAAAGATAAATATTTTGTGCAATAGATCACACATCTGTTGCAACATATGAGTGATCTGTCAGAGCAGTTAACTAACCTGTAGCAACGGCTTAGTAATCTATTGCGACAGTACAAAATATATCACTCATCTGTTGAGAAAGATGAATGGTCTGTACAACAGGTCACACATCTATTGCAACACCTAAGTGATCTGTTGGAACAGTTATCAACGATCAATATTATTTAGATTTCTTCCAACATAGGATCATCTATCATGACAGATGAATGATCAGTTGGAAAAATTAAGTCTTGGACATTTCCTGTAGGAAGATTTGATGGGATTTTATCCAATAGAAGGTTCATCTGTTGCATCAGATCATTAATCTGATGGTTCTTCCATTGCACCAGATGGTTAATTAGTTGTATCAGGTTTTGTATCCGATGCTTAATTTGTTGCAACATATGGTAAAGCTGTTGCATCAGATAATTAATCTGTTGTATCATATTATTAATCTGTTGCATCAGAATAGTAATCTGATGGTTCCTCTGGTGCATCATATAATAAATTTGTTGCATCAGATGGTTAATATGTTGCACCAGATAGGTAATCTGTCGGAGAAAATAAAAAATAGTAGCACGATTTTGTTTAACAAAAAACAGTAATTTCACCATTTTTACCAAGAATAGAACAAATCAAACCAAATTATCGTTTTATTTTTATAAACACAAACAATAAAAAGGTCATGTCAGACTGCATTTCAAATTAGTGCAACAAATATTGAAATTGTTATCCAATACTATAAGAGAAGTTGGCTCAAGTTCCTCACTTTCTTTAAAACTAAAAAGACCATAAATTTTTACCTGTGAAAGAAGAAAAGGAACGATAAAGAATTCGAAGCTGTTGGGGCCGGAGAGCAAGGCTGTCACGTCGATTGAAGGTTGAAGTCGAAAAGGAACTCGAAGCCCAACTATTTATAGTCGGATGTTGAAGTCGCCGAGGATTGAAATAAGAAATTTACAGAACAGTTGATTGGGAGAGAGTTGAGAAAAGTCGTCGAGAGAGGAATGAGAGACAAGTTGATTGAATTGAAGAGAGAAACTCGAAGCCCAACTATTTGTCGCCGTAGGTAGAAGTCACCGGGGGTTGAAGGGAGAAAAGAGGGGAACTCGAAGCCCAACTATTTGTCGCCGGAGGTAGAAGTCATCGGGGGTTGAAGAGAGAAATCTTGCAGAACTGTTGGTTGGGAGAGAGTTGAGAGAAGCTAGAGAGAGAGGACAGAGTGGTTGATTTGGATTGAAGAGGGGCGTGGGTTGAGTTGATTTGTATTTTTGAAAAGATTAGAAGGTTTTAAAAACATTAATCAAGTCCACAATTAACTTAATCAAGTTTTCTATTGATGTTTGACCCTATCTGTTGGTCAATATCACCAATCCTTCATTCAAGACTTAAAAGACACCTTTACTTCAATTTTCTCAACTCACTTTGTGGCACAACATGGATGATAGGGGAGTAAAATGCAGCATATTACAAGTAATGAATGATAAGTTTACATATTTAAAAATAATTTATTATTAAACATATTATTTTAGTTTAATGAAATTATTTATGATCACACAAATACTTAGAACATGTTTTAGGTCATTAATTTTAAAAGTATGCTTTTTTTTACGTATCATGAATCAAAGTGTATTACATAAATTTTACGAGGTATCATGACTATCATTTTATTACCATTTTACTCATGAGAATCTTTTTATATTGTTGTGTTTGGATTAATTTACCTGTAATTTGACCAATTTCATGGGTATATGATATTCCTCACAAACATATGTATCTAGTAACTTTGTGTTCCAAACTTCGACAAATAAGGAAATCACCTAGCACCCAAAGGGTGCTACCGAATGGTTCAATGAAGTTGGGTGTGCACCATGAAGCGTCAGATTCAATTCCCATGAACAAGCACTAGGTAATTTCTTTTAATTTAATTATTTTAGCCTTGATGGATAGAGTTACATGATACCTGTTACTGATAGGAGGTGGCAAGTATCCCATCAAATTAGTCGAGGTGTATGCAATCTGGCCTGAACACCCCGATTATCAAGAAAAAATCACCTAAAGTAATGTTTTTTTGCAATAATTGAAATTCTCACATGAAATATCATATTTCTCAATCACATCCTTGGGTGCTAATAAATAGATTTTTTTAATACTATTTTACAAACTTAACAAATACTCGAAATTTGAACTTTTATTTGTTCAAATTCTTAAATAATTGTTTAGAACTTGACCCGGATATTTGTTTGTGCGTTTTTTGTGAGTCGGATCGGGTGAATTAAATTAGAGTTGTTTTTAAAAAAACAATGGGTCATTTAATGTTGATTTGATTTTTTTGTTAAAAAAAGACACATAAAAAAGTTTGTTAACAAGAAGGGTAAATATGACCTCAAAGTATGACATTGAGGGTAAATTTAGTCTCAAAGTATGATGAAAAGTATATTTAACTAATTTTTCAAAGTAGGAAGGTAAATTTGACTTTAAAATATGACAACAAAGGTAAATTTGATCTCAAAGTATAACGAATGATATATTTAACCAATTTTTAAAAGTAGAGGAATAAATTTGACCCTTTTTCCTTTAATTAAATGGGAAAAGGACAAAAATAACACTTAAAACTAAAATAATTCCACAAAACTAACACCTAAATTTAAAAATCCAATAAATAGCCATTAAGCATCACAATTCGGCCCTTTTCATTTTGTGTACTGGGCCGCCGACTTTTCATCTTTAATGGACCCATATTATTTTGGCTCCTTATTCTTTTTTAGCATCTCATAATAACATATTATTATAGTGCCTTACTGTACTTTAATCCGCATTTGGATTTTTTTTTTTGGATTATTATTGTTGGAACTTGAACATCTTGTTATATCAATTCTTGTGCCATTGTGTGAAATATTATAGTAACTTTTAGTTGAGATTTGTGTGGAAGCAATTTAACTTAAGATAACACAAATGCAAACAAATAAACAAATTATTTAGTCAACTTTAGTCTTGTTCAGATTAATTGAAATATAATACTAAGTTTAGTCCATTTCACTTTCAAAAGTCAAAGTAGACGTTGGACAATTCAACTGAACTTTTAGGTAGATTTATAATTTTATTCTAAACCATTTACATAACAATTTTTTAAAGTGATATAACATTATTAAAATAACGTACTATTTATTTTGTTTAGTTTTACTTATTTATACAATAAAATACAATATCATATACTTTCAATATAATACAATTGTTAAAGATATATATTTTTATATAATAACGATACAGTTTCTACACATATTCTGTATAATAATTATAGCATTTTTATACACATTCTATACAATTTTTAACTACAATTATTATTTAGATACAGATTTTATACGACTTTATATAGTTTTATATGCATTCTAAAAATGTATCAATCTAGTATAAGAGAGCATCAATTGATTATATGGACACTGTAAGTGTATCAATGTAGCATAAAAGTGTATCAATGTGTATAAAAGAGTATTAATTGGGTATAGGAACTGCATGTGCTTGCATAGAATTTTCTTTTTTTTTTTTAAGTGTATCAATATAATATAAAAGTGTATTAATGAGGTATAAAAGTGTATCAATTGAGTATAGAGACTGCATGTGCCAAATTGGGCCAAATGACAAAAAAGGGGAATTACTTTAGCTGACTGCTACAGCATGTCCATCTTTTCAAATGTGGGCCATTTTTTAAAAAAATGGTCATACCATGTCCTTTTCCCTAATTAAATGGGTCAACGTCATTTTCTCTCCCCGACTTTGTTTTAAAAATCAAACTCCCCCCTCAACTTTGAACAATAATCATACCCCCACTTTATCCTAATTGACTTTTTAAAATTCCTGTTTTACCCTTTATCATCAATTTTTTTATTATTTTTTTTATCTTCTTTAAAATCATCATATTTTTATTTAAAAAAAATCATATAACAATTTTTTCATAAAAACATAAACATTATTCATATAACAAAATTTGCATAAAAACATAAACATTATCTTCTAGAAAAAAAAGTAAGAAATATATAATCTAATGATGATCTTTATGAAGTAAATTGGCATAATAAGAAAATTCGTTTTATTAATAATAATCAAAAATATAATATGTAATTTACAAGTGAAAATAATAAGTACTACTAATTTTATAAACATATTTCAATGTAGAAAATACAAACAATAAATGAAAGAGATAAGCCTCTAGTACCACCTCGAACTATGGTCAAAGTTGTTACGACACACTCCAACTTCACAGGGGTCCTATTATTCCCTTGTTCGCAACAAATTTTTGTGGAGTACGGAAAATCAACTGCAAGCAAAAATAAATCAAAGAAAATAATAATTTTATTAATATGAATCTTGAGGGTACAATTCCATTATTCTCTTGATTCTTCTCTCCTAAATTTAGCAATGATTTGAGGGTCTTCAGTAGTGTGTTCCCCAAATCGTTGGATGATTTGGACTTCTAGAGACGTATTTCAATCTTCTGGGATGTTGGAAAGTATTTTGTCGTTTTGGAATAATCTCCGGGAAGAACTCCGTTGATTGCTCCTTTCAAGAACTTGCTAGTCAATGCTGATGTTATCAATGCTTGTCAAAGTGTTTCTCCTTTTTTTTCCTTTTAGCATGTCATGTTACCTCCTATTTATAGTTGTAGGGGGTAGTTCTAGTTGTTTTTAATTGGCCGAAATATGTCACCTTGACACTTGGCGACTCTTGACTGGTTCTTCAATTTAAATGAGATTTCCACATCATTTGTACACGTGGAGGCATCTCATTGGTCTTGGATTTGATTGGGATGCCATGTCACTTGATGAGTTTGGGCTTTCAAGTGTAATGGACCTTGGGCTTGAATTTAACAAAATGGACTAATTAATTTTTAGGGCCCAAATCAGTTAATAAACCCAAATGATCATGAATTAAATTCAACTTTTGAATGAATTTGACCCGTTGAATTTTGTATGTCTACAAATGCCCTTTAGTTCGAGACTTGTCGACGTTGTAGGCTTGCCGAAACTTGGCGACGAGACTTGAAGTACCTATAAATGTGTTTTCATGTTTTTAAAAGTACTTGTTTCTTGTCGGTGCCTTCTAGGTAGACCGCAACTTGTGAGTGATCTAAAATTTTTGCCACATATTTTCACATAGCAAAAATTCTTCTTTTGATTAAGCGTGAAATCAATGACCCCTAATATTTTTCCAAGTCATTACACACTAGACAATATTGATACCCCTCCATATGGATTTGAAATAGGACCATATTGAGTAAATCATTAACTTACTGCCCTTGCATGTTAGTAAAGATTCTTGTTGCATTGAACTTTTGAACCAAGAAAATATTAACTTTCCTTTGATCCTCAAAAAAGAATTAATTTTTTTTCAAAGAAATTTTTCAAACATGGTAATTTTCTTTTAGCTACTTGGAAACTTGAAATTCCTAGGGATCTTTTCTTCCAATCTTGCTACAAGATCCCCTATATATGAAATTGAGATTCTCCTCCAAACTTCTATATAAGATTTTCCCTTGTAGAGAAAACTCGTCAAAGCACTAGGTATCCACACACAAAAAAAAAGTGTTCGATTGTGCTCGATCGTCTAACGGTGAAGCTGTGACCTTGCCCAATACAATTGACTCCACAAACTGCTCCTCGGGTAACTGTAACTTTTATAGCAGTCTGTTTCCTCTTGCTCGCTCAAATTTGCGTGATTGCAATACAATATACGTGACTGTAATTGCGAGCTATTCATTTTTTTACACTCAACTTCATGTTCTTTTGTTTCCTATTTTTTTTTAAACTTGTATGTTCATAACGGTTAATCTCTATTCTCTTATTAATCCTCAGGAACGGTATAGGGTGCTTCTAGTCTCCAATAATGTCTGGTTTCAACGATCGTGAAACTCCATACCCTTGCCTTGAGATCGTGGAAAACAAATCAGATTCACATGCCAAAGCCCTCACTTTGAAAGTTCATCCTCCAGTGATTGGCGCCTTCCCGCTTGTTAGAAAGCCGCTGGAAACTTCCCTCCATCTGACAGAATGGTCAACGACGGAAACTAAGGACGTCATGAATAACTTTTCGAGCAAAATTATGATTGAAAATATTCTCCTTTTGAAGTCTTCTACACATCAAAATAGTGTTGTTGCGAGCTCTCCTAGTCGCAATGAAAGCCTTAGCAGTTGGCGTGTCCCTTCCTCTGGCTTCGGGGAGGTTCGATATACATCTGGCTACTGGGAGTGGATAGAAGATGTCCTTGCCCGTAATAAGGAGACCTTGGAGCGCAAAAAGACTTATGATGCTGTTTTTGCTTCATTGTTCACGTATGACCATAGCGATAATGTGCTCCAGGCTTTCTATGAGAATTGGCGTCCTTCCACAAACACAGTTTCTACTTTTATTGTAGAGTTGTCCATATCTTTATGGGACTTGAGAAACATCGGAGGCCTTCATGTTCATGGGTCATTTTATGACAAAGTTATCCCCTCGGCTAAGGAGTTGACATATATGGATGACAAAGGGGAACCTTTTCTCCCTAGAAGCTGCTAACGCTTATTTTCGGCATTCTACCGTCTTACAAAGGATGTCACTGATGATGTCTCTTTTTTTTATTGGACTAATTTCTCATTTCGTGGACCAAGAAAATATGTTAAGCCTTCACAAAAGATGTCAAAAAATCAGACGAAGCCAAGGATGAACCATGACCCATTGGGAAATATTGACATGAGTTTTTTACCATGAACCGAAGAAGAGAATGCCCCTTTTCTTGAGTTAGGCGTGGAAGAATTACTCAGAGATGAAACTTATTTGGCAGTTTTCCTTGCATGTTGGCTCTGTAAATTTTTACTCCCCAACAAGAAGGCTGGTTGTATTCGTGCTAGCGTCTTCAAAGTCACAAGCTTGATGGCTCATAGAGAAAAATTTTCTTTAGCGGTCCCAGTTCTTGCAAGCATCTATCGCGGCCTCCGGGAGATCTCTACTTCTTCAAACTTGGGATCCTGCCATGCACTCTTCCCCATCCATTATGTTTATGGATGGATAAGTGAGTATTTTGAAACTTATTACCATGTAAAACATCCACAGCGAGGGGTGCAAATGTGGCTAATTTCAAGAGAAAAAATGGCAAAATAATTTGACCTTGTTGATGCTCGCAAGTTATTTCAACAAGTCAACATAAAAAAACTTTCTCATTTGGCCTTGCTACAAGGAAAAGAGGTATAAATTGATGATAGTGGAAAATTGTCCAATTCTTGGAGTGACTTCTTCATATGACTTCGTTCAAGTTTTGTCACTTTGAGGAATGATGACTATCTGATCATGGAGCCTTATAGCCCTCATCGATTTATTAGCCAATTTGGATTTTGTCAAGACATTCCTGGCATTCTAAAAAAGCATCATTTTGACGGTTCGCTGCTAGCTTTGGTTCAACTTTGAGATTCTTGTGTTCGTCTTGGAAGTTTGTCAAAGCTTTACATACCAATGCGTCCATTGGACAATGGACCTTTTATGACTTGAGAATATTCGGATTGGTGGTCAGCCCATCGGGAGGCTATGTTAAGGTGAAATACCCACATTATTTTAAGAGGTCCGAAGAAAAATGATGCCCCTTCATCAACCAAAGGAGACCAACTTTAGCTGAATGGTCAAGGCAAACTTTCTCTTTCTTCAAAGTCCAAGGTGGTAATGGGCAATCTTGCTCAATCTGTCCAAGTCGCTACTAAATCTAAAAATTCAAAGGGCATGGATACACATGTGGATAAAAGAGTAAAAAAACCCTCATCGGCTCCCAAGGCAGTAGCCATCTCCACTTCCTAAGTGATCAAAAGAAAGAAATCTTCTAGCCCATCGGGTAAAGGCGTTGAAAAGTCGCTAGACATTGTGCCATTTTGCAGTGACGCATCCAAACCACCTGTTTCACTCGATGGAGTTGCTATTGGTAGTGCTGCCTCTAGTTCGAATGAAGGCAATGCTAGCCAAGAACCACACTGAAAGCGTTTGAAGAAAAAAATAAGGGCTTAAGCAATCAACATCGTGATTTGCTTATTTGGATTCCATAAGTATTGACACTGCTAACTTTGAAGATGGTGCCGCTGGCTCAACAATGCCTTTGGCTGATTTGGCACATCAAGTAATGATTATTTCTTTAATATCAGAACTTGCCGCTTTACTCAATATTAACTTTTTTTTAGTTGGGTTTTGTGGACGTTTCCCGCAACATATTTGGTGATGATGTATTTGGTGAGGATTGTGTCACAAGCCCGAATCCTCCAAGTATGTTGAAGATTCCCAACCTTTCTCTTGACAATGCCATGACTCAAGCTTCAAATAAGGATCCATCGATAAAGTTGCCCGAAAATCAATTTTACACAATGACTTAATCAATAATTTGTAGCTTTCGATTTGCATGAGAAAAAGATGAAGAGCAGAATTGGTCCCACTGGGCGTGCCAAAATTTGTTCGCAATAAATTTTCGTGGAGTACGGAAAATCAATTGCAAGCAAAAATAAATCAAAGAAAATAATAATTTTATTAATATGAATCTTGAGGGTACAATTCCGTTATTCTCTTGATTCTTCTCTCCTAAATTTAGCAATGATTCGACGGCCTTCAATAGCGTGTTTCCTAAATCGTTGGATGATTTGGACTTCTAGAGACATATTTCAATCGTCTGGGATGTTGAAAAGTATTTTGTCATTTTGGAATAATCTCCGGGAAGAACTCCGTTGATTGCTCCTTTCAAGAACTTGCTAGTCAATGCTGACGTTGTCAATGCTTGTCAAAGTGTTTTTTTTTCCTTTTAGCATGTCATGTTACCCCCTATTTATAGTTGTAGGGGGTACGCCTAGTTGTTTGTGATTGGCTGGAACATGTCACCTTAATACTTGGCGACTCTTGACTGGTTCTTCAATTTGAATGAGATTTCCACATCATTTGTACATGTGGAGGCGTCTCATTGGTCTTGGATTTGACTGGGATGCCACGTCACTTGATGAGTTTGGACTTCCAAGTGTAATGGACCTTGGGCTTGAATTTAACAAAATGGACTAATTAATTTGTAGAGCCCAAATTAGTTAATAAACTCAAATGATCATGAATTAAATTCAACTTTTGTATGAATTTGACCCGTTGAATTTTGTATGTCTACACCCTAGAACTCAAATTTAGCATATTTTTGTCATTATTTGTGCTAATGTGACACCTTTATTACATAAAATAGAGTCCATATCAAAGGTGTCACGCCATCTAAAATGATTGACAAAAGGTATCACATTAGCTAAAAAGATAGACAAAAATACGCTAAAATTTAGTTCAAGGGGTTATAGGACCCTCATGAAGTTGACGTGTGTCGTAGCAAATTTGGTCATAGTTCGGGGATGCTAGATATTTTTCTCGAATAAAAATTAGGTCAAATTTTAAAGATTATATTTATTTATATAAATTATAAAATATGGAGAAAATGGCCTATTACCCCTTCAATCTTTAGTCAAAATCTCAACTACACACTCAACCTTTAAAGGTGACCTATTACCCCCTGAAACTTTTTTTTTACCGAATTTATTACCCCCTAATTGCTGACGTGTCAACATGAACCAAGTAATAACAGATTGGTGCATTCCACACGCCTGGGCCCACGCCAATATTCTTCTCTCTAAACCTTTTCATCTCCCTCTCTACTCTCTCTCTTATCTCTAAACCAAGATTTCATCTCTTTTTTTTTAAAGATTTTTTTTCTAATCTAAACTTTTGGTTGTGACTTTTCAAGCAATCATCTTATTGTTGTTATAAGTTTGTGTCTTTTGCTTTACATAACACAAGTTTTTTTTTTCCAATTTTTGTTCACATTTGATCCAAAATTGGGTAGAAAAAGAAAGTTTCAAGATTACCTTTTTACTATCTTTGGATTCTTGAAAAAACTTTAGTTTGAAAGAAACAATAAGTTTTGGTGACACCCTTTATGTAGATTTTGGATTCTTGAAAAAGCTTTAGTTTGAAAAAGACAATTAGTTTTGGTGACACCCTTTATGCAGATTTTGAATTTTTGAAAAGGTTGAGTCTTTTTCTTGTTTTGAGATCTGAAGGTGTTGTATTCTTTAATCATTAGACTTGTTAGGTATATTAGTAGTAGATCTTAAAAGGGGTAGGAATATTTTTGATCTTGAAATGGAACTAGTAAGATTTGGTGGAGAAACCACCATTCATCGACACTACAGTTGTTGCAGGTGGTAGGAACGACGAGGGAGATGGTGGAGAAATTTATTATCATTTTTGAATTTTAACAAAGAATTTGATTTTCAAAATGTCATAATTTTATATACAAATTGAAGAATCATAATTCAAGAGTTAAGGAGGAATTCTGAAATTTCATGGTGAATCCGGTAGTGGCGACGACGGCGGGATGGTGGAAAATAATGAACAATACTGAAATTGAAATTTCCAACGATCTTGAAGTCGAAAATAATAAACAACATCGAATTTAAAATTTTTTGACAACCTTGAAGTGGGAAACAATGACCATATTAATTATTAAATTTTCGACGATCTTAAATCCAGAAACAACGAACAATACCAAATTCAAAATTTTCAATGACCTTGAACCTGAGAACAATGAATAATATCGAATTTAAAATTTTCGATGGCTTTAAAGTTAGAAACAATAGAGAATTTTAAAATTTTCGACGACCTTAAAGTCTAAAATAATGAACAATACCTATTTTAAAATTTACGACGACCTTGAAGTCGGAAATAATGAACAATATCAATTTTAAAATTTTCAATGATCTTGGATAAGTAGAAGTAAAACGGGAAGGTTAAGTGTTTTACACTTGCTTTATAATGGCTAAAAAGTCTCATCGAAGAAGATGAGTTTAGACTGTTGGGACACACACTTTAATAAAGTGGAGAAATTAGAAATTCTTAATTAGAAAGAGAAGAGAGAATTGAATAATATATAATATAATGTAATATTTATTATATTATTAAAAATAATGATGTGGCAACTAAAAAATAAAAAATTTAAAGTGAAAAGAGTCAACTGACGCACCCATGGATAGTGTAGTCACGTCCATTGACACGTCAGCAAATAGGGGGTAATAAATTCGGTAGAAAAAACTTTAGGGGGGTAATAAGTCTCCTTTAAAGGTTGAATGTGTAGTTGGGATTTCGACTAAAGGTTGGGGGGGGGGGGGGGTAATAGACCATTTTCTCTAAAATATGTAATACCCTATTAATGGTAGTCACAACTTATTTACTGATATAGACAATAGATAATACTTGATCCTCATACTAAAAATAAATGTTTTAATTTATCTGCTCAATTTGTGAAATCAAGAGAATTATATTATATTTTTTTTCTACCCTTTAGTGTTAAATAACTATATAAAGTAATAGTATAGACAAATTTAAATTTTCAAATTATCATTAATAAGGATAATTTAGCATTAATGATAATTTAGCAAAATATACCTCTAAGTAAAATTTTTTCAAGGATTGTGTTATATCAACAAAAAGTTAAGTAATACGAAACGAATTTAGTAAGAGAGTGATAAAACACGAAAATATACGCACATGCATGTACATACATATGTATATATACACACTTAGGGGTGGGTTGTTTGGAAACAAGTTATTCCGGGATTAGTTATTACACAATAAGTTGTACTAACATGTGTGTGAGATAACTTATCTCATCACTGTGGTATAAATGATACGACAAATAATTTTGAGACTACCTAATACATTTAATTAAACGCAGGATAAATAATTATGAACTTTATCTCTAAATTATTATAATTATACCTCACACCAAACGACTCTTTAATACATATAATACTAAAATAACAATCTTAAAAAATAACATTGAATTTTGTGATAAATTTATAAAAAGTATTAATTTGCGTATAAAGTTAATAAACTTAAATAAGATGCTACAAATATCCATGTTAAAAAAATATTCATTACATATAATATAAAAAGAAATTATATAAATATGAATTAAAATTTTAAGGACAAAATAGACATTGCATGGGATAAAGGAAGGGAGTATGATTATTGTTCAATGTTGAGGGGGGAGTTTGATTTTTTAATCAAAGTCGGGGATGAAAATGATTTTCACCCCTAATTAAATAGGCCACAAGTTTTTATTTTAGTGAAATGACACATTTTTGAATATTTTAATTTATTTATGATTTAAAATTTAGTTACAGATTTTAAAAGTTGCAAATTAGTCCACACTTCACCACTAGTCAAGAATTTTAACACCATCTATCAAAAACTTTTAAAAATTATAAATTAATCAAAAAATTGGTTTGCATAGACCGATCAATTGTTGATTTGACCGATATATACAAATTTATTATCAATCTATCTGATATGAATAATTCGATTATCGATCTGATCGATATATACAGATTTATTATCGATCTAATTGATATGGACAGTTCGATTATCGATCTGACCGATACATGGACAATCGATTATCGATTTGACCGATATTATACATCGTCTTTTATGATATTCAATAATTGACCTGTTATAGTAATTAATTCAACAAATTGATCATCGATCTTTTTTTATCGACAAATTATATATATATTTCAAAAAAATTCCTTTTGGAAAAAATTGATACTAAAATTAGAGGAGAGTAGAAAATTTATAATTTTGGAGAAAAGAGAACATTTAAAAATAAAATGCAAAGTTTCAAAAAGGAGAAAGTTAAAAAAATAAGAGTTTAAGTTCTGTGCACCGTCAGTGCACAAACTATTTTGCACTATCAGTTAACTTACCTGCTATTGCAGGTTATCCAATTCTTTATATAAAAATTTAAAAAGAAAAAATTAGGTAAACTGCAATAGCAAGTTAAGTTTACCTGACAGTGTAGAATAGTTTGTACACTAAGGGGTCGTTTGGAAGAGTGTATAAGAATAATACAAAATTTGGTGTGTTAGTAATGTTTGTGTTAGCTATTCTTGCATTAGTTATGCTTGTATTTTTCTTATGCAGTGTTTGGTTTGATGTATTAAAAATAACATGAATTAAATAATTTCTTTTAATTTTTTTTTTTTTTACAAAAATATCCTCCATATATATGTTGGAAAGAATGTGAATTTTTTTGAGGGATAATAGTATCTTTATCATGTTAATGCATGTATTGGATCCATTGCATTGCTAATACCATGAATTTTGAGGTATTAGTAATACACACATTAATACACAATAGAGTGTATAATTAATACAAATATTAGTTATACACAGCGTGCAAAAGTATATTAAATAAAGTATTAGTAATACACATTAAACTAATGCATGTATTAATTTTTCAATACATTCTACTAAACGACCTCCAATGGTGCGCACAACTTAAATTCAAAAAATAATGAGTTTTAAATAAGAATGGAGGAGAAAAAAAGGTTAAAGAGAGGAAAAGAAGTAATTTGAAGTTGAAACAATGATTATGATTTTATGTTTTAAGTATATATTAATAAATAATTTTTAATATGTTATTATAATCAAATTCTTCATTAAATTTTTTTTTTTTAATCTTATTTTAAAATGAGAAAAATTAAAGTAGGTAAATTCTGTTTGCTGAATTGGTCAAACCTGTGGAGGTTCCCACTCTCAAAACTGTTGCCGCTTCTTTCTTTCTTTCTTTCTCCGGCCGCTCTACAGTGCATTGGTGGGCTAATATAGATGGAGTACGTGAATCCTGAAGGTCTTCGTTTAGATGGGCGCCGTCCCATGGAGGTTCCCTTCTCTCTCTCTCTCTCTCTCTCTCTCTCTCTTTACACTAATAATTTTCTTCCCTTTGCATCTCTTCTTCATTCTCTTATATTACTTTCAGATGAGACAACTTCGTGCTGAAATTGGGGTTGTGTCAAGAGCTGATGGGTAGCCACTTACACTTCTTTCTAATTACCATTATTGTTATGTTAATCTCTACGTTGTTATTTTATTTAAAACCGAGATGTTTGCGTGCACCTTGAGTAATTTCATGGGATACTAACTTATACTTTAGTTTGTAGCTACTTTTTGATTTTTGAGTTAAGTTAAACTTGGTTTGGTGCAAGATATGGGTAAATTTTTACCCTAGTCCACTGACTCCTACAGTTTGGATATGCTTTTTGATTGATATTGCTCATCTGTTTGATTGCCACTGGCTGCATTTTAGGGAAGAATGCTTTGTTTGTATCTGTCCTTTTAGTTTCTTGCAGTCTCTTGTTGGTGGTGTTTTGGTGATGTCTATGTTTTCGAATAGCTAGTTTATAGTATTACCTTGTGGGTGTCTTGTTTCCTTTATTATCTAGCGGTGTGATATCCCTTTTTTGTTGTTTGCTTTTATGTTTTTTGTTTGTTACACTGTTACTTTGAATACACTGGGAATGTTGTTGTTGTTGTTGCAATTAAGTGTGTTTACTCTGATTAATTGCAGTTCCGCTTCCTTTGAAATGGGAAATACCAAAGTCATTGCTGCAGTTTATGGTCCTAGGGAGGTAAATTCATGTCATACTTAATTTGTTGACTCGACTCTTTTTGGATTATGAATCAAATTATTTGGTGTTTGTTGGCATTATTGTCAAGGTAAAGTGATGGTTTTGTGTTATGATACCTTGTTTCATGCTTTATTACGAATCTATTTACTTTTCTCTGTTTTCTATTACTTGTGGGTGTCGTATTTATGTTATGCCATCTTGTTCCATGCTTTACTATGAATTTGTTTAGTATTCCGTGTCTCGAGCCGGGGGTCTATCGGAAACGGCCTTTCTACTTCTTTAGAGGTAGAGGTATGGACTGCGTACATCTTACCCTCCCCAGACCTCACTATGTGGGAATACACTGGGTTTGTTGTTGTTGTTGTTGTAAAGTGATGGTTTTGAACTGAAAAGTAAAGGAGGGAAGTTGACTATGTAGAAAATAGCAGTTGGTGTGACGTTCTCTTCCATGGTAAAATAAGATTTTTTATTTTTTTGGTTTGCTAGCTAAATTTTGAAATGTGTGGTAGCGGAAGGGGAATGGATAAATCTCTTATGTGGATGAGGTCATGGCCTGTTCGGTAGTTTAGTTTTTTGCACCAAGTTCTCCAAGAAACCTGGTCATTTGGTTCTTCATTGATAGTGGCTTGGTAAGGTGGGTAAAAGTTTTTAGCCTGGAAAAAAAGGAAGTAAGATATTGCTATTGTAAAAAATCTGTCTAAATTAAGCACCTTTGCCTGTTCTGAAAGCCTTGTCAATTTACGAAGTACAACTATGAATTTATGCTTTCCTTCAGGCATCTTCTCCGTGATTAATTCTATCAGTTGACCCTGCAGTAATGATTTATTGAATGAATAGTAAGAAAAGCAGATACGTAACTAGACTGTAAACTTTATCATGCGGATTTAAGAGGATCTTGATTCAAGTTAAAAGTTTGAAATTCATACTATTTATGTCCAAATGCCAATTTCTGTCTTCAACATAGAAAGTGTTATGTATTAGTTGTTTATATCAAGGATTAGAATAAGCGGGAGAAATTGTGCAAAAGATGTCATATTATTGCACCAAAATCAATTGTTGTATGTGCTAGTGTGTTAACATTATAGCTCTAAATGGAACATCTGTTGCTGCTGAAAATTGGATAGTGTCTGCGGAAGTTTAGATTAAATTTAGAGATCTCAATCATGTTGAGTGCAGCCTCATCGCAACGAGCTGCTTAGAACGGCATTATGCTCAATGTAGAAGATGTCAGCCAGTCCAGTTTTTGTGGAAGAACGATCCTAAAGATACTGGATGTTAGCAATTATAGTCAATCAAATTAGTGCCTTTTTTGCCCTGGTGCTCAGTGCCTTGAACATCCAAAATGAGGGAAAATTTACAGTTGATGTTTTAATTTTTGAAGCCAAAGAAGTATCACGCTGGTTTAGTCCATTGTCAAAAAAGGAGTATCACACTGTTATGCAAATTAGATAGATAACTGTATGCTGGAGTTTATGAACATTTACAAAAAGTATCTAATCACTACCATTGTGATCAATGATAAGGATATTGATCTTAGTTTCTGTATGAAAGGTTTATTCAAATGTCTCAGTTGTTAGTTTCATCATTCAGGTTCAGAACAGGAGCCAACAGATGAATGACCAGGCACTGGTAAATTTTACCTTTCATGATGCATTCTTAGACTGCAAGATTTATCACCTTAAAAGTGAGATGATATGATCTTTACATTGCCACTGTTTTAGGTACGATGCGAGTATAGCATGGCTAATTTCAGCACTGGCGATCGCCGGAGAAAAACAAAGGGTGACAGGTGATTCCATGTTATCTTGTCAGTCCTTTTTCCTTCTGTTTTTTATGTGTTTTCACCCATGCGATGTTATTATCATCTTGCTCTACTGAGTACTGTCAGTTCCACTATAAAAAAAATCTGCATGTGTGCTTGACAATTCAATGGACAATATCCTACATTAAGTTGCTTGGACTCTCCAAAAATGCACTACTTTTGAAGGATCCGACTCGTACCCGATCACATTTTTGAAGAATCCGAGCAACATATTCCTACAGAGCTGGTGGTGGTAGAAGAACAGTTATCCAAGCTCTTAACTGAAGCTATTTAGTGGTTCAAAAGATGCAAGGCATGATAAAGCACTAATGGTTATTGGATGGACAAGAAAACACATATGCTATAGGTGCTGGGCTTTTGGGTAATTTGTAAGATTATAGCCACCGACGTGTGGGTTTGGCACACGTCATGGGTTCAACTCCTGCCTTAGACACAAGCCCGGGATTTAGGTGGGAAGGGTAGAGGAACTGGCTTCCACCGAGTTTTAAACCATGGGCCGTTAGTTCTCAGGGATTTCTTGGTTATTTAAAAAAGAAATATTCTGTAACCTAACGGAAATCTGTGGGACTGTTCAGGCACTGGTCCAGCCATGAAAGATGCTGCTAAATACTAGGATATTAACTGTAGTCTGTAGTAGAAAAGAAGCAGGATTTTAGGGATACTTCTAAGTTTTAATGCCCAAAGAATGATCTTTTCTGGTAAGACTGCATAAGGCGAATGAACAAATTTTCTCGACAATGCTAAAACTATCTTGAATTGAAGCTAGGTAGTTAACACAGTTCATGAATGACTGATCTTAGTGTTTCAATTCTTTGTTTATATCATCTATGATTGCCTACAATTACAACTACAACAACAACAACAACAAATCCAGTGTAAAATTGCCTACAATTAACCAAGAAAAAATATTCAATCTATGATTACCACCAACTAACTAAGAAAAGTTACTCAATCTGTGTGACTTCTGGTTACATGATGTCAATTTGATGATACCTTTGTTTTTCATTCTTTAGGAGATCCACAGAGATATCTCTTGTTATTCGCCAGACAATGGAAGCTTGCATATTGACAAATCTGATGCCTCGCTCTCAGGTTCCGTGGTCCACTTAATATTTTTAACTTGAATTAATTATGGAGTCTAACCTCCATTTACAATTTCTTGATATTTTGCTTTTCAGATAGACATTTATGTCCAAGTTCTCCAAGCAGACGGAGGTAAGCATAACAGTGTTTTTCTGTTCTATTCTTCTGTTGTTTCCTCCACAACCTATCAGAATAGATATTTGGCGGAAGAGTATTAGGGTAGAGGGCTAAGGGGGGTGGGCAAGTCATAGGCTGTAGTTAGGAGAGTTTGGTGTAGCTTGGGTGGTAGTGCTAGAGTTGGGGGAGTGGGGTGCCCTTTGTTGGTTAATGTACTTTATTTTTGGTGGTTGTTGTATCGCTGTTATTTTCATCATGTTGTATGCTTGTGTCGTTTGAATACGGTCCTTTGTCTTGAGCCGGGGGTCTTTCGGAAACAGCCTCTCTACTTCTTCGGAGGTAGTGGTATGGACTGCGTACATTCTACCCTCCCCAGACCCCACTATGTGGGAATATACTGGGTTTGTTGTTGTTGTTGTTGTATGCCTGCTGCTGCATGCAGCCGTATATTGCAGCACTTCTATTTTATTTTCCCTCTACTAGTACAGTCTAAGTAAGTTTAGTGCAATATTTAGGTACAAGATCAGCATGCATAAATGCTGCCACACTGGCACTAGCTGATGCCGGGATTCCCATGCGTGATCTTGTCACATCTTGCAGTGCGGGATACCTGAATAGCACGCCTCTTCTTGGTAAATTAGTTCTGAAAATTAGTTGATTCTTTCTTTATTTGAATTTATATCATTCTTTTCCAGTATTATCATGTGAATAATCTGTTTCTGGTTGAGATTACTCGTTAAACAGATTTAAACTACTTGGAAGACAGTGCTGGAGGCGCTGATGTCACTGTAGGAATTTTACCTAAGTTGGACAAAGTGACCCTTCTGCAGGTTTGTTTACTCCTATTGGCAATAACAATTGAAATTAGTCTTTTTGTCCCGGTTAATCAACCTTCTGTGCTGCAGATGGATGCTAAACTACCAATGGATATTTTTGAAAATGTCATGCAATTAGCAGTCGAAGGCTGCAAAGCAGTGGATAGCTACATCCGGGAGGTAAGACTTACAACTTATTGCCTTCTTCCCTACTTCATACAGTTGTTGACTCCAACTTATTGCCTTCTTCCCTACTTCATACTGTTGTCGACCTACAACTTACTGCCTTCTTCCCTAGTAAAATTTCCTACTATCAGTATCTGTTGTTGCTCTTTTTTCAGATATTGTTGGAAAATACCAAGACGTTGGAGATTCACCGAGGTGTATAGCTCTTACAGTCTGAGGAACTTCTATTGAGTTTTTGGTAAGATGATACTCTTCCTGATTATCTAATGCTGGTGAACTTTTTAGGTCAAAATTGCTAATGGTTTGGAAAATGAGAAGCAAAGAAAATTTGTGGAAGTCTTGCTTGTTTTTTTCATATTATTCTTGCAGCATTAGAAGAAAAATACACGTTCTATCTCCTCCTTCTCTCCTTTTCCCCGGGGTGGGATGGTTTTTTTTGGGGCGTGGGGGGTTAGTGGTGGTTAAGAGTGGCAACATAGAGGCAAGTCTAACGAGTTCATATAATATTTTAATTAGGCAAAATGTTCTTGTTCTCTACATGCTGTTTCTGAAGTTGTATTTAAATGGAGAAAAAGGTATTATACGGCCACTTCCACTAGGACTACAATACTGTAAGCCAATTAAGAAACTGCAATTTATATTTAAATCACAACTTAAAATTCTTCTACCTTCTCTGCAATGATACAATACTCAAAAAGTCAGTCTACCTTTCCCTATTTAATTTTTTTTAAAGCAGGAGGTACTTATCTATGCAGATTCTTTGATCCACTGTTTATTCTTGCTTGTTTCCAGTTTGCTGCAAATCCCAAAGGGAAAAAAGGGTGTCCTGGTTTTGCTGCTGCAATCTTTTCAAACAATGGCGAATCAAAAAGTTAACGGTGCTACTATTAAGCGAGAGCTTGTGGAGAAATGATTTTTCCTAGTCTTTCTTTGACTTCCCTAATGTCTTTTCTATCTTGTTACGGTGCTTGAAGGATTTGTATTTACGGATCCCTATTAATGTGCAAGTTAAAGTTATCTTGAAATGTATTTGAAGAAGTTTATGTTATGGTAAACCATAGATGAAGCCCATTGTTTGCTCTTCGTTTTAGGCATACTACATAAACACTCACATCTGGCCTCATTTGGCGAGTAAATACTCTAAACTTGCAAAATAATTATCTAAACGCTTCTAAAATTTGTGTTGCGTCAGCATCAGGTGTCCACGAGACATAGTGGGGATTGCTTGGTTTCCAGTTGCAATCAAGTTAGAAGTGTTTAGATGTGTATTCTCAGAGATGAAGTAAGCTTAGATGTGTATTCTCAGAGATGGGAGTGCTGAGGTCAAATTCAACAGTCTGTATCATACTGTTCTCATTTCAGTAGTGGAAAGGAACAAGTCTTGCATTCTAAGGTATATCAATATTAGGCAGAGTTGTTATGAAGGTGCTTTGGAGAAAATGATCAGATTTAAGGACCTATATCCATTCAGGTCTTTCAAGATTAAAGCTAAATAGCCTTACTAGTTTTGAACACAACATTCAATCATAAGATATGGAGGCAGTAACGAATGAAGCTATGCAGTGTATGCATCAAACCACAGAAAAGTTCAATCTTATACTTAACCAAAAGGCCAAACCCATCGATAGGACCTCAAACTTATCCCGAAAATTTACTTAGATCCCTAAACTAAGGCTTGTACCTATCAGGCACCTCAAGTGTTAAAATCGATACCTATCAGATACAAAATGCTGATTTGGGCGCGTGAATAGTAGAAAAATAATATTTTACTTGTTTTTAAATTAAAAAAATTATATTTAAATTATTTTATTAATATAATTTTTAATTATTATAATTTCTTAATTAAAAAATAAAAAAGAGAAGAGCCCCCACACCCCCCTTCATTGTCGTCTTCACCCCACCCTTCCCGTCTTCATCGTCTTCCTCACCCCACCCCTCCCGTCATCATCGTTGTCCTCACCTTACCCCCTGCTCATCATCGTCCTCACCCTACCCCCAAGTTCATCGCCAATCCCCACACTTTTCGTCATCATCGTCTTCCCAACAAAAGCAAATGATAACATTATTCTCCAAAATCAGAATCCAAAAACGATTTTTGAATATCGAAATGTAGAAATTAAAAGGCGTTTGTCATCTCCATTTTCGATCACAGTCGAGCAAACATCACTACTCAAAATAAAATATAAATCCACAAAACTTAGTAAAAATTATATCAAAAAATTCAATACTCAATAGAATTAATTCGTGTCCTCTCAATCTTTCTTTCTTGTCATCTTCTTTGTATGCTAAACTCATAACAAAGCTAAAAAAAATCAAAAGAAGCCATTGAAGGACAAGCTCAACAACATGGAAAGGATTACGTGGACCACTACCAGCACCATTGCTTGATTTTGCTGAATGGAAACAAATTAAACCAATTAAATCAACCAACAAAAATGAAAAAAAAAAAAAAAAAAAAAAAAAAAAGAAGAAGATGAAAAAGGAAATACCTTTGCTGATGGCAGTGAGAAAAATGAAGAAGAAAAGGGAGAGGTAGGTTGGGGGAGGGAGAGGGTGGGTAGGGATTTGCCTTTTAATTTTTTTGAATTATTAAGAATTGAAAATAAATTTTATTTTTAAATTTGAAAACTCATTTTTATAGTTAGATTTGGCCCATTAGCCACATGTCATCATTTTATTGGTTATTTTTTGCCACATCAGGCAAATGTATTACACACACTCCATGCCTGTTGCTGATTAGGCAAAAAATGTTCAATTGGAACAAAATTCGGAGGTTTAGGAGTCTGATAGATACAAGTCTTAGTTTAGGGGCCTAAGTGAATTTTTGAGACAACTTTGAGGGGCTATCGATGGGTTTGGCCTAACCAAAATGACATTATCATTGAGACACAGCCAGTACACAAACCTGAAAATACTTGTGCAATGCAAACAACTTTACTCTTCAAAAGACAAACACCAAGCAGCCATTCTAAAAAAACGATAGGCTTAGGTGGTTCATGAACAACAGTTTAATGACTAATGTATAAACACCTCACAACATCATCATTAACAAGTGCATAAACCTAGTATAGAGTTTACAGTTCCTCATTAAGCTGCTGAGCATTACTATAATAATTCTGCCCAGACTTTGAAGGATCAAAGATCACAAAAACTCGATGGCACGGCCACAAGCTCTACACGACCGGTCCATTCTTCTCCTGGCTTCAATGTGATAGGTTTCTCCAATGCTGCACCATCAACACAAAGCATCTGCTTATACTCATCATCACCGAAATCCGCCATTGCTTTGGCTTTCTTCTCCCATGGATTCCACACCCCTGAAAAAGACAAAGATACCAAAAGGTTTTAGCTATACAAAATAGAGTTGGCAGGGAATTTGATGCTTCTTTGGCAACTTCTACCATCATCCTATAATGCACCGAAAGTTTCTATAGCACTACAAATTAAATTGTCAATGTCTTTAAGTATTGATGCTACATCTTTGAATAGTAATGCCAATAGAGGAAGTACCTCTCCCAAGATTACAGATATTATCAGGTTTGTTAAGAGAAGAATGAGCGACTCAAGATACCAAGTAAAATCAAGGTAAAAATAATAGCCTTTAGGGTACAGAGGATGTTTTCAAATGAGGACATTATCACCTCCAACATTAAATTGACGATACTTACCAGTATCTGGCAACCCTTCCTTCCTTATCAGATATGTTCGTTTCCTTTCATGATCAAGAACAGCAATGCGATTTGGGGTACTAAGATAGACACGGTCCATCTGCAAGAAAAATGAATACTTCTAAATTGTACAATGAAAGGAACACCTTACAGTTGAAACAAGGATCAATTTATAAAGATAGAAATAATGCCATCCGAAGAGGAACGATGTATGCAAAGTGATTTCTTTCATGCTTTAACAAATTAGATATAAGCAAAAAAAAAAAATACAAATACAAGTAAATTCAAGAGATTATTAACAATTTATAGCTAGAGCAAATATTCTAAAGATCAGTATTAATATACTTAATTCAAGAAAGAGTTTCTATTGGGGGGCAATTCTTGATAAAGAAAATAATATCCAAAGAGTTGACAAAACTCAATCCACATCTAACCAATTGAAGCTCCTTCAAATTCTGAAGATGGCACTCCATATGATTTTATTCAACATATTTAGGAGAAAGCCCCAACATTGAGTTTATTTCGTCAGCGTACATAAGTTGAATACACTGACGAATTAAATTTTATTAAGGGCCTTTCTCCTAAATATATGGATATTGAATACAAAGATATAGAGTACTACATTCCGAATTTGAAGGAACTTCAATTAGTTAGACGTGGATTGTGTTTTGTTCAACCCTTGGGATATTATTTTCTTGTCAAGAATTGTCCCCAAATGGACACTCTTTTTTGATGTAAGTAAATTAATTCTAACCTTCTAGACATTTTTGTCTAGCTAGTTGATAATTACTCGGATTTTCTTGTCTATGTAATTTTTTTTAATTTAAATCTAATTGGTAAAGCATGAAAGGAATCCCACTCATGCACACCTTGGTCCTCTTAATTTGTTTGCCAAGTAGATTGAGGAGAGGCTGCAAAGACAATGCCAGGACATTTAGCTCTAGAGCTGTAATACAGACACTAATGCTACTCTAGTTCAATTTTAAATTGATCCAACTAATGCGGTTATATAAAACACAAAATGGACCACCCCTTGTCTTTCTCAAGGTTCATTATAAAGGTTAGATTGTGGTAGGATCTTATATACGAGTCACTCTTGAATATATCTTTAAAATGCCACCATGAATTATAATATTTCATCTCTCATCTATAACCACAAAGTTTTGAGTTGATGTAGCTTGTATTGAAAAATATACCTCAGATTCAAAAGTTATGGCATCTCCCTGTTCTGTAAAGCGTTCTTTCTGGCAAAGGTTGTCCAGATAGTCCAGCGTTTCTAAACCTTCGATCCTTATTTCACTGTGGATAAGATTCAGGTAATAGTCTAAGATAGAGGGAAGAACAGAAGTCATCAAATTATTATGCAATACACAATGTAATGACTATCAAAATGGTACTCTGAAATTTGAACTGCTACAAAATTTTGGTAGAAAAAAGGTATAAAGAGAATGGGGAAGTGATAAAACTCATAAACGCTTCCAACATCAGTAGAAATGTTGATAAACAGGAAGAAAGAAAGTGTACAAAGGATAAGAAATGGAAGTGTACAAAGTGAGGAAAAATCAGATAAGAAATAGCTTTCAACTAAAGATGCAGACGATGAGCAAAAGTCTGCTTTAAAGTAGCTTGCGAAAACCTTAAGACAGGACATAGGGGCAAAGGTATGAAGGTACAGCAGTGGAGCACAATTACAAAAGAACAAAAAGGGAGCATACCTTATGTCGGAAACAGACAAGTATGTGTGATAAGCAAATGAGAAGCTGAATTGTTTGCCGTTGATGTTTCTGATACGAGATATCAAGGATAAGCTTCCATCTGATGCCAGTGAAACCCGAAGCCGAACCTCAAAACTAGAAAATAATGAAGAGACTCATCAGTAACTTCAAAAGCTATAACTGTAAGAAACTAAGTAAGCATAAAACTGACTTTTGACATGAAATGCAGTCGAAAGTTGACTTTTATTTCTAGCATAGAAGTACTTCAGTTTCATATCCATCTATAAATTATTTTTGACATCGTGGTCACAATGACCTAAGTACTATAACTCAGCAGAAAATAATTTTGAGAGCTTCCTGTTTCATGAAACCGAAAGCATCCAAGTTAGCCAATTTAAGTCTATTCTTCCATTTCCTTCTACTGTTCGCTATTTATATAGGTGCTGATTTCATGACCATGTCTCATGAAATCATTTTCAAAAGCAAAGAGGATTTTATATAAAGACTATATGCATTTAACTTAAAACAATCGCAAATTCTGATATAGACGACGAACGTCTTTTGATTCAACATCTGAAGCTCCATACTGAAATCGACTAGAGTTTGCTAGGCTTGAAGGCCATACCCGTGGGGCCAGAACTTCAGATCATCTTCTGAAGCTTTGAGCAGCAAGTCAATGAAAGATTTTCCTTGTGGGTCATATGAGTATAAAAAAGGAGGGTCCTCCTCAATGATCCAGATTTTATTTCTCGCAAATCCAAGTTGCTCAAGTGAAGCACCAGTTCCATACTGCAGCACAATTAAGATAATCAAAAAAAATGTTGGATAGAATTGCATATTCAATTCTAGAAAGAAATTCGAGAAGATAGATGATAGAATTGCATATTCAAATGTACCTGTGGAAAGCAAACAGAGATTCCTCCTCGTGTCGCTTTTGGAAACTTGAAGATGCTCTAAAACATAAGAGCAAAATTAGAATAAGAAACAGAATCAGCTTTAACACTTTTTCAACTACAAATACGGCTTTTCATTAGGCGCATAGCATTGTAAGTAAGAAATAGATGATTTAACTTTTAAAAAACCAGTCTACATCAAATTGAAATTGTAGGACTAAACACCCTTTTTTTTAACAGAAGCCACCATCAATGCGTTGACTATGCACAGATTTGCGGAGTCTCGTCTACAACATTGGAGAAACCTCTAGTTCCAATCATAACACCAGAGACAAGTGATATAGATAAACGAAACTTCATAAAATAAAAAAAAATGAACTTATAGAAAAGCTCCAATCCTAGAAGCTTTAGATCTCCAGCGCTAGCTAAAATATTAGTTTTACTCGTAAGAATTTGCAGCTAGTAAAATGGAAAACCTCACCTTACAGCTGCTGAATAGGAGCTCTTCCCCTCGGTCATTCCGCCAAGATGTAACTTGTCCTCCTTGCAAGCTAACCTGAATTAAAGGAACCTGTCAGTAACCATTAGGGGTTGGGGGAAGTAAGGGTCTGCTAATCGGAGATTCCATTCCAATCTACATCACTTCAAATGACATTAACGACAATATAATTGATCAAAGATTTCAAACATGATTTCTTTCATTAATGATCCGCCAGATGCTTTTAGAATCATAAATTAACTAGATCTAATTAAAGTAAGAGAGAGTCTACAGAATCTAACCCGCGCAGAGGCACCCTGAGGGTTCCGAAGCACAACCTGTTCAATCCCATTCCAATCTTTTGTTACTTCAATTGCCGCCGCATGATCCCAGACTGCTGCATAGTGCCCCATTTGCAAAGCACTTCTTCCCTTGCTTCACAATATCTCTAAAAAAAACCTTGAACCCCTTATATGCTATTTAAAACCTAAGACGGCCGCCAGCAATGAATTGACCAGACAAACGCCTCCGATATTATAGGACTTTTTTCAACTACCTTAAACACAATCTCTTCCTGGAATCTTGTAATCTAGAGCACCCAAAAAATACAAAAAGTCTTCAACCGTTATCCCCCTTTTCTATTCTGAACTTTGTCACAACCTCTCACATTCAATGTACTTCACTCAATTCAACTTTCTTTTATCAGCAAATCAGACATCTAGCTTGAACAACAAAAAGCAACGTCATCTTCTTAAGCTAACCAACAAAATGTGACATTTGGAAACTGCATAGAAATACCCAAATCCTAGCTAAATTCACGGTGAGGCATGTGATATCACCTAAGGGAAAAAGACAAAGTAAATCTTTTAAGTTAATGAAATAACTAACATACAAAAAAAGGAAAATTTCACTTTTACAGTAAACTTCTATTACTAGTTCTCTAACACACACCACAAAATTCTCAAAACAAGACAAACAAAAATCCCCTTTCCACAAAATTCAAAACTTTCAACATATTCACTAAAATCAAGAATTGTCTTTCTTTACCCCCATTAACCTAAAATTTCTGACTAACCCCATTTGTCAAAAAGTGAATAAAATGTACCTAATATTTCCAGAAATTACTAATTAAACTTGCAAAGAAAGAAAACCCCAGTTGAAGGAAGCAACAAAAAAATGAATAAAATAAAGGAAAACAATACAGATCTAAACTTTATTCAATGCATAGAGTGTAATGCAAACAAGTTGGAAGAAGAAGTTAACAGTGCATTAATTAACAGCAATTAAGACTTAATATACACATAATAAATTAATAATAATAGAATAACAAACGTATTAAACCTGGTTTATAGCAATCGAAACTTAGAAACTTTGGAAGAACCCAAGTATAATACTGCATTAACAATTAATTGGTGAAGCAAAAATTGAGTTTTTATTTTTGGTTTGTTTGGGAGAGAGAGAGAGGCAGAGGTAAAAAAGTTGATGTGCAAATGGGTCAAGAATTGGAAATAAAAAGGGAGGGATTTTTGGAGAGATACGAGGAGGTACTACAACTACAAGTGACTATTCTATTTTTAAAATTATCTTGACTTGACAGACTTATTGGGAAAATAAAAGAAATTTAAAAAAAGGGAAGAAGTTAAATGTAGTATTCTCTTATGATCACTTGAGTTAAAAAAAAAAAAAAAAAAAAAAAAAAAATTATGTATAAAAATAAAATTTTATACAACGATGCTATAAGTTTTTTATGTATAAAAATTAAAAACAAGTTTATAAAGAACTATAAAATCAAAGCTTTCGAGGGGAGGGTACAGTGATAATTTAGCTATAAATTAATATAACTCGATATATGCATAGATTTTAAATACTAACAAGTGCTAAAATAGCTTCTTATGTATAAAAATGAAATTTTATACATTAAGTTAAAATTAAAACTAAATTTTTAAAGAACTACTATAAAAACAAAGCTTCAGAGGGGAGGGTACAGTGATTTACTGTGCTAAAATCATTCTTTAAGGAAAAAAAAATGTTAACTTGGGCATATTAAGAAAATTGTACTTGAGTAGAAAGGTATTTTTTAAAATTCGACAAGCTCTTTTAGTGATTTATTGAGAATAAAAATACTAACAAATTTGAGGAAGAAAATTCAACTTTTTTAGAATGAAGGAAATAGGAGAAAAGATAGGAAACTTTGTATAGATTTGTGTTAACCATAAACTAGAGTATATGTTGGTGTTTTCTTAAGGACTTTGTATAAACTCTTTAAGTGATTAGTTGAGAATAAAAATAACAGATTTCAAGAAAGAAAATTCAATTTTTTAAAAAATAGAGGAAATAGGAGAAAAGATAGGAAAAAATTGTATAGATTTGTGTTAACCATAAACTAGAATATATATAGGGGTTTTCCTAAGGACTTGCTAATATCTAGTAATTGATAGTTTGACTGAATTAGATATAAATAAAATAATTTGCTAAATAATAAGTAGATGTAAACGATAATACTAGAAAAAGAAATTACAAATTAATTACGGACGTTTTTTCTGAGACATCGAATAATTTTTTAACATATTCAAACATGATGTACAATTTTTTTTTTGTCAAATACCACTCGATACATGTCCAATGCCTATTTAATATGTATGATTGCTTAATTTAATTTACTTTTTTAACTTTGATAAATTAACATACTTTCTCTGTTTTAAAATGGTTAGCCTTTATTGACTTGACATTTTTTTAAATAAAATTTCTATTGGGGGTTTATTTTATTAAAATAATATTATTAATTATGCTTTGAAAAATAGAATTTTGATTATATACACTTTATTTAGTTATTTAATGATAAAAGTAGTATTGAAAGAATATAATTCTCTTGATTTCATTAAAAAAAATTAAGTTGAAACAAATATTTTAGAAAGAGGGCCAATTATTTTGAAGTGAAAGGAGTAACTTGCTACATGCATTAGTATTTTTTAGTCCTCCCTTTGTTTCGGTTTATATGTTATATTTTTCTTTATATTTTGTCCTAAAAAAGTAATATATTCTTATTTACAAATAATTTAGCTTTTAATTTCTTATTTATCTTTAGTGAAATAATTGATAATTATAAATTTAACTATGGCTTGTTTTAAATCATAAATTTAAAACACTTTCTACATTTTTTAAATTACTAATCAATCAAACACCGCCACATAAATAAATTAAAACGCACTCCTTCCCCCTCCCCTTCTTCCAATGAAAAACTAATTGACATGGTATTTTTTAGAATTTTTTTCCCTGTAAACCCCTCCCATGAAAAACTAATTGACATGGTCAAAATTAAGAGAGTGAATTTTTTTCTTCATTCATCACATTTTTTAGAATTCCTTTTCCTCTAAAAACTGTGATTTATAATGCATTTACATATTTAATTTCTAATCACTTTATTTCCGAAAATAATTTTTAATGCTTATATTTCTAGAATTTCTTTCTTTCTGTCTGTCTTCAAACTATGCAAATTAAGGTCATGTATTGATCATATCCTTATTTTAACATAACACTGTAATCTCAAAAAAATAATTATAGAATCGAACATGGATCCCCTCTCTCCTCATCAATTGAGGAAGAAGAATTATATAAAATGGTTTTAATTCCCAGAAGATAATAAATATAAATACTTAACTAATAATAGACTTCAAAGAACTATTTGATCGAAATATTTTGTATAATATTTTTTCTCTTTATAAATAAGAAAAATAACTTCCTTAATTGAATAGAAAGTAAGTCATGACATTTCAAGCTCACTGTCTCCAATTGCCACCCCCATAGCCTCTGGCTCCACTGCCCACCTTTTGACAATTCCACTCCACACTCATAATATTTTTTTCTAGAATTACATATAGTAGTTTTAGCATATTTAAAAAAAAATATATGAATTGAAAAAAACTACTAACTTTTTTCCAAAATATATACATGAAAAACATATTCCTTCTTACCAAACACCCCCTTAGTTGTTAATCTCACCGTTATATTAGATATCAAAATTTTCTTACTGGAATTGTAGAATTTTGTAGTTGTTCTCTTCTAATTTGAGAAATTTTTTTAAGTAGTAGTAGTACATGCATGAATGGACTATATCTGAATAAAGCGAAATAGATATGTAAGTTCATATACAACCAAACCTCAATTAAATGATTGATCAATTATAGCAAAAAGAATATTATCCATCTGTCTTATGGAAGTCAAAATCACATTAAATGAAATTGGAATTCCATGGGCATCATTGTAGATGTGGCAAATTAATCGATAAAATGAGTAGAAAATTATTAGATCTTAAAATTAATTTAACGGAAGTAAAAGAAAATTATTAGATAATTTTTTCTATTCAAGTCTTGATAAGTAAAGTTATTCAATACCCAATGGCAAAGCTATATGTATCGAAGAGGTATTAATTGACACCTTTTTATTAAAAAACTACACTGTATATATAGATAAATGAAAAGAATTTTAGTTTTTACTTAATTTATCATGGATACAGTGCATTCCTTTGATTTCTTGCTATGTTTAATTTTTATGTTTTTTTTATTTATTTTTTATTTTCCAAGGTATCCCCACAGCCGGCAGGCGTGAGACTAATCCTTCGATCCTTCGGTCAGCGCAATAAGCGGCAGAAACTGACCACAGAGTTTGTTTCATTCGCTAGAGGTGGGAATCGAACCCCTGCTTGACGAAAATCATAATTCCGCTAAGAAGCATCAGAGAGACAACCATATATAAACCAATCTTTTTATTATTGAAATAAATATTGTGCTTAGCCTTCTGCATGAGAGTTTAGTAGTTTATCATGTGCTTCTCCAACTTTTGCCCATCAAATATCAGACATTATTGTTTCCTCATCGAAACATGAAATACTTCTTTAGATTTGTGCCATGTTATCAAGATAGATAGAAACTTTAAAATATGTTTCTTTTTTTTTTTAAAAAAAAAAAAAGTTCTTTTAATGTTATATATACTGTAGTTTGACTTTTTTTGTTTTGTTTTGTTATTTTGCATGTACGGTGTACCTAGTAGCAAATTCATAATTTGACTTTGTGGTTGGACATCGAATGATTTTTCTAGAATTAATTTCACCACAAGTTTTTAAATACAATCTTAACTCAGATGACAGATCACGATTGTTTTAATCAAAGGTCTGTAATAAAATAACGTAAAAATACTAGGATCTAAAATCTGGGATATTAACAAAGAGGCACCAGATGGATGGTATTCAAATAATTAATTAATTTCAACATAAAATTTGATACTCATTTATGATATAACAAAGTATAATACGTATCTGATTAACTAACTAATGTAATGGTTGATTGATTGGCGGTAGTAATTAATAATACGTGAATTATCATTATAAGAAATCTCATCAATCAATTATGCGATTATTTTAAAATGTGTCACAAAAATCTGCTTGCACATATATAAGAATGTCCTTTTCGAGTACTTCATTTGTGTAATAATCTCTCTCTCTCTCTTTTATTTCTGTTTTTCATACGATGTACGGTATTCAAATTGGAGCCCGAATAATTCAGATTCATACCGCGTAGGGCTCATTCCGGGGGTAGCGCTCCGCCCGTTCCCTACCTAAGATTTTTCCATATCCAAGCTCGAACGCGAGACCTCTGCTCAAGGGAAGAGCAGCTCCAACAGCTGCCCCAAATCCTCTCGTTATTACTCACTAATACGTAGACATATAAATAACAGTATAAATAACATAAATACCAATCCTTTTAGAAGTAATTACACTCTCTCCCATTTTTTTAAATTACTTTACTCTCTCTCCCTATTAATATACATAACATAGCCAACATATACATAGCATTCTATGTATATGTTGGGATTTTTGTATTATGTTTAGCGAGTTGAAAATTTTTGTAATATCGAAAACATAAGTTGTGTATTTGCATAATTTACCGTAAGTGAGCCAAACGAAGTCAATAATTGAATCCTCAACGTCAAATAGAACGCTGAGCTCATAAATACAGATCGTCAATTTTCATTTGGCAGTATGAATGAGTCACTCCAAGTGAAGACAACTTGAGTTTTCAATTCTTACGTCTTAAAACACACATATACATATCCCTTGAGATATATCAAACACATGAATTCTGACTAGGATATAAAATTCCAATCATTCCTTAGGATATTTTTCCTGTTACACATTATATGTTTCTCTATAGCCAGGAAAATTGTTTTAAAAAAAGACAAATGTAAAGTTGTGGTCCTTGTTCATCTTTCCTATTATGTTTGTAATTAATGACATTGTAATTCTAAGGAAAAGAAATAGACTCGTACGCAGGGCAGGTCCATGAATCTTCTTTTTTTCTTTTTTTCCGGAACCCTCGGAAAATCTACGACCTCTGCCATTTGTATGAGCACTTTGGTGGTAACCTGTTCGTTGTGCGATAGCTCGCAAACCACACATACAGAAGATGTAATTAAACCGTACTAGGCAAGCCCCATTCGACTAGCTGATGGTCAGGCGACAGACAGAGGCTGAATTCGATACCTGGTCTACCTCCCACATGAGAAACCCACCTCTCCCAACCACTCAATCATGTCCTTGCGAGCAGTGAGTTCCATCTTCTTATCATCAATTGGGATTTTTTTTTAAAAAAAGACTTAAGAGGTTTCTCAAAATTAAATGCATACTTAACTAAGAATGGACCTTGCATATTGACAGTTACAAACAATGGCGAAGCAGGATTTTTCACTAAAAAGATTCAAATTATTTTATATATATAAAAAAAAAAAACACACACACACAAAGAAATACTAGAGGGTATTTCACATCTTCGTTATATACATAAAAGAAAATTATATACATTATAATTAATTCCGACTAAGAAGATTTGGATGAACCCTTTACACCCCTAACTTCACCACGATAATAACAAAGGACCCTACAAGCGAATATCAACCACTAGTTTTTAATTGCACACTAATGTTACACATACATTAGATCCATGTGTTTTTCGAGTGTTTTTTAATCACTCATACTGCATGAAATATATCTGGATGGAATTGGAATGAATACGTGGGTTTCATTCACATACCAGGGGTCTCATTCAATTGATTGATTAAACTAATTAATTAATTATAGAGAAAGTATATATATATATATATATATATTCTATCTGTGTGATATAATATATATCATGGTAAAAGAAGTTGGAAAAGGTACGGAATCCAAAATTTTCAAATAATTGCTGCGTCGTATTGTGCATGGGAGAGTTTAATAAGAATGTAGCATGTGCTTGTCTAGCTTTGGCCCATGAAATATAAACATGATTGTCCCCTCATCTGAATAACAAATTATTGTTTAGATCTGTCATGTTCACTGACACTGACTTGCTACGTAAATGATCATATACATGTTCACTAAATTATTATCACTAGGATTGTAATGGTACCTTTTAAACTTGTGTTTGGACATTGAGTGATCTTTTCCACAACACATACATTTCTCGACTTAATTAAGAGTTACACTATCCCCCTGTCCAATAATATTGGTTCGTGTTATTAAAAATAAATATCAAATAATACTTGCTCATTTTAAAAAATGATGAATAATTATTCATTTCAATCTTGCTATTAAATACTATTTCTGGGTCAATGCATTTCTTAATGCATTAAATTTATTAAGTAAATTTAAAGGGTACTTTAGTAAAATTATTCTTATTATTTACTATTTCTTAATACGTGTGCAACGTCAACAGTGAACAAATATTATTGAACGGATGAAGTAATATTATATTCTACCAAATCAAGAAAAATTTATTTAGATCCCTCCGTTTTATTGTTACTATCATTTTAGCTTTTTTTTTTTACGCTCATTAAGAAACAATTAAATAGAAACATTATAGTTTACTAAGTTATCTTTATTTAATAAAAGTATAATGGTTTTTCCTTTTACATATTGTGCATATTTAATTTCCTTAAATAGTAGTGAGAGTGTAGTTGGAAGAATTGTCAATTTTGGTCTTCAATTCCTAAAGTGAGAATTAATTTGGGATAGATTTTCAGTTGAGTTGAAACCACCATTAAAATAGATGGGATGTAGTATTATTTTCTACACTTCTTAATAAATAATTATATAAAGTAATAGTACTATCAAGATATAATTAATAAAAATAATTTACTAAAACAAATAAAGTTTCTTTTGGTCGCTGTTTACTTGTCACACTGTTTTACTTTTCGAAGGCACACTTAATTATCTTTGATCAACATTTTAATGTATTCCTTCCTTTCACTTTTTTTTGTCATTAATTTTTTAATTGTATTTTTACTTTTACTTGTCATTTTAACATATCAAGAAAAGACAACTTCTTTTTTCTATTTTACTCTTAGCATTAATTATCTTTTCTCCAAATTAATTTCAAAACACAATGTAAACATCATTTAATAGGAAAACTATGGTAAAATAGTTATGTTATTAATTGTTTTTCTTAATGAGTGTGTCAAGTCAAAATATGACAAGTAAAAGCGAACAGAGAGTACTTTTGATTATACTATCTTCGTTTCAGAATAGTTGGTCATTGTTGATTTGACACTAAAAATATTTATTAGGAATTTATTTACGAAATTGATCTTATTAAATATGCTTTGGTAATATAAATTTACGTATTATTACACTTTATGTAATCATTTAATAATAGGGGTAGTATCGGAAGGACACGATAAAATTTTCTTGATTTCTTGAATAAAACAATTAAATTGAAGCAAATATTTTTAGTAAGAGGGTCAACTATTTTGAAACTAGGGAGTATTAGTATGAGAATGATTGCAACTTCCAGCATTTTTTTATATAGTTTTCGGCTACATAAATTTTAAATTTAAAATATTAAATTAATCTACTGCAATTTAATTTTGAAATTCATTCAATTGACCTCGAGAATGAAAGTGACAAATAAAAATAAATAAAAAAATAATTTTTAAGGAGAATGTCAAGTCGTTAATCAATGAAATGGAACAAAGGGAGTAATTAATACTACATATATATATTTTTGTCAGTCCTAAGTTGGGGTCTATCGGAAATGGCTTCTCTACTTCACCCCAGACCCCACTATGTATTGGGTTCGAAATCGAGAAGGCATAAGCTATTAGTTGCAAACCATTATGGTGACAATTCAGAAGACACATGCTATTGTGTTATAGACTACATTGTGCATGCTATTGTGTTATGACTTGGAGAAAAGAGAGTTGTTCCATATATTAAATTACAAAACCCTTCTTTTAAGAAAGAATAAACTTAACCTAATAGACATCTAATAGGAAAAAAATCATTTCCTACTAGGAAATCATTTCCTTCTTTTAAGAAAGAATAAACCTAACCTAATAAAGATTTAATAGGAAATAGATCTTTTTCTACTTGGAAATTTTTTCTACTAAGAAATACTTTCTGAAATAAAACACAATTATGATAGAATCCAAGTAAGTTAACAAATTCAAGACAAATCTTAACATTATATATGTGGAAATACACTGGATATATTGTTGTTGGAAAATTTTAGAGGAACACATTGAGGAGTATCCTCCTTTGCCTAGTAAGCATTCAGGGAGGAAACATATCGTGAAAACCTTTACTAATTGAAATGACCTTCATTCAACCAAGTGAAAATTATTTTATCCAATTATATGAATAACCAACTAAAGTCATTTTTCGGAATAATAAAGTCACGTGATCAAGCAAAGTGGTGACTGGTGATGATTATTTCAACTTGATTTATTCTTCAGTTCATATGTACGTACGTACCTAACAAAAACGAGGAAGCTGAGCTTCGAATTTAATTTGGAATATATGGCATTAGTCAAACGCCTCAAAGCTAACAAAAGGACTAATATCAAGTGTATTAGTACTGTACAATTTTTGCTACGACGCAGTTGACCATAACGGTTACCCTAACTAAAATAACCGTCTGGCAAAATAAAAAAAACGGGTTAGGTATAATAATTAGTTAATGTTGGTTGCTGCTGGCAGCATCAATATAATAAAGATAGAAAACGTAAACAAGAATAATATATTTGCTCAACTTAAAGAAGAACAAACAACAAATAGCTATCATTGGTGGTTTGCTTTTCAATTTTTGGATGAGTTCACCAAAGCTAGTCATGGCAGTACAAGTCACAAATCCAGAGTATGTTTCAAAGAAGTTTTAAGTTATTCATTATTGGTGGAACCAGAGACCCAAATATTTTATTTCTTCCTTTTCCAGGTTAAGTTGGCAAGTAGAAAGTCCTAAATTGAACGAATAATATGTAATGTAAGGCTTCCTATTATAATGGTAAGTATTTTTATTCGTTTCAGCCCTAATTTTTAACATGGTATATATTCCAAACACACAAATTTGTTGCCATACGAAATAGTTATTTTTAGGTAGCAATGCATTCTTCTCATCAAATGACACGTGTCTGGTGGACTTTTGAAGATCAAGCACATGATCATCTTTGCGCCATTTCACAGAAAACTGGACTCCTTGCACTTCCCTATTCCAATTTACTCTACTTTTCATAGGCCAAAAAACCAAAAAAAAAAAAAAAAAAAAAAAGAGGCATCTCGAATTAACATTATATATGAATCTAAGCAAGACAAACAAAATGACGGTATATTGTTGTTTTTTCTTAGTTTGTCCAATTGAGGAACTAGTAAGAAGTAACATCATGAACATAGTACTACTACATAATTTATCAATTATCAAGCTCATTTTCATCATCCAAACCAAAACATTTAGGTTCCATAGCATTTCCACAATCAAGTCTTTAGTATGTCGAAGATTAAAATTTACATACGTTGTTATAGCCACCATCCACCTCGGAAGTGAAAAAGAGTAAAAGAAAGGAAATTAAAAGAGCACACACATTGGTTCTCTGGACCTGTAAACTACAATTAGGTAAAATTAGAAATCCTGTAAATTCCACAATCCTATCAGCTGTTCCATTCTGTTCCTCTTCCGTAGTTAGCAGTAATTTTGGACTTATAATTACGCCAAAATTACACATATCAGACTATATATTAAGATCTCAACGTAAGGGGTGTACCATCGATCACCCAGCTGCCACTGCATCAGTTCTAGGGTTGGTATCAAGTAGCTGATGAAGTTTTGCTCCAGAGCTGTTGTTCTCATAAACTTCACCCTCCTCATTTGTTCTATCGGAGGAACCAGAATTGTTGACTCTTGCTAGCAGGTTTACTGTTCCAACAGGTTGCAGCCTCTTATCATCAATCCTACCTAAACTCACTTCTTCTGTCTGTCCTAGCTGTTCATTTTTCAGTCTCTCCTGTGCAATCCAAACAAGGATTAACATTTCAATCACACCCTTTAGGATAATGATTCAATAATAATCAGAAAACTGGAAGAAAAACTAAAATGAGACAAACTTATACCATTAAAGCAGCATTGTCTAGCTTCAGTTTCTCTGAGTTCTCAATTAATTTGTTAATCTCGGATTTGAGTGTCATGTTTTCTGCTGTTAAAGACTGAACTCGCACTGCCAATTCTTCAGCTTCAGCCTGAAGGGAGGGGGAAATAAGGAGCAGTTTAGAGATCAGAATGGTAGTCATCCATATTTAAACATCGGCTATATAAACGTATCAATAACCATTGCTTCTATATGCCGTGAGGACACTACCCTCTTACCTGTTTTCTCAATCTTGATCGCCTTGCAGATTCCCGATTAGACTGTTTCCTTTTCTCCCGCTTTAACTCACGCTCATTCTGAACATCGTTACAATGACAGGAATTAGGTTCAAATGGAAAAATATTTTCTCATAAAATTTAGGAAGAATCGTATAGACACCTGGAGGTCCCTATGAAATAAACCAAAAATTATATTTCACCTGATACTTGTGCTATATACCTGTAACCAGGCTTCATTTGGCAGTGCAGGGCTGAGTGGTGAACCATTAGTTGGGCCAGCTTTCATATGTGCACTGGCAGGATTTCTCATTTCCAAAGTTGTCATGCTAGGAGAAAGTACTGTTCCCGTCACTTTCTCTGCAACCTTACCAGGACTAACAGCGACAATTGCCTTCTCAGCATCATTACTTACTTCGCCACTAGGTTGACATCTTCGTGAGTGACTCTTATCATCACCAGCTATTTGAAATAGAAGAACCAACAGATCAGCAAATGCATTTACTTTGTATAAAATCCAATAAAAAATAAAAAGCAATGTTGATGGATACACAGCAAGTCCCCAACATAATCAATGCATGCTAAATCCAGAAGTGGGTGAATATCTACAAGAGAAAGGTCTAGAAGTTTGATCATATCACTTCCAGACATTTCGTTTAGACGTTAAGAGCTAAATTTATCAAAGCTACAAAACCTTAATTAATAATGCCCTATGTCATTCTGCAATGTAACACGACTAGATAAGTACTTTTTTTGCATGACATATATGGCAATAGTCACAAGCCTAGTGCCATAGAATACTCAAGTAGGGAACAATAAATGGAACGAAATTTCAGTTTGCGGCAGAGTTCTTCCACAATTTCTTCTATCGCTTCTAAACTGTCAATTAAATGAAAAACTGAGAGATCAAACTCTTACAGTTATCAGGAGTTGTCTCACAGCTCCTTTTCTTACTTCTCTCACTGACCTAGAATGCAAAAAGAATCATATTAGTATCTACTACTTTCATTCAATGCATACAAATCTACTAAATTGAGATGCATAGATTTATCATTAGAAAAGCACATACCCCAACTCCATTTGTGTTGCTTCCATCAGTTGAACCTTCAGTTTCCCCACTGGTCATAGCATGAAAACAAAAGGTTAGTTTAAGTCGTTCAAGAATAAGAAAGACAAAAAATATTGTCAATAATGCAGGACCAGAATTGGAAAATAATCAGATTCTGTAAGAGTTGAGCATTTTGCTGAAATAACTGGACAGGACCTTTTAACTTATTTTGTGTCTGTAACAAATATATCTTTAATACTATTGATAACTCACAAACCTCTGTGAATGTCCGTTGTCCGTTCCACCCTCAACATTGTCAGCACTGCCATTTCCTAGCGACATTGCCAGACCCTCAAATTCCTTCAGCTTTTTCATCAAGCCTCGCTCAGAATTCCCTGAGGACTTAGCAGAAGCATCTAAACTCAAAGAAGCACCATCCTACAAATATAGAGTGATGTAGTCTTTATCGAATTTCTGGGTCATACATTGAACTAACAGCAACAAATTGGAGCGTAAGGCCATTCTGAAAGAAATAAGTTCATATATACTGAAAGGCTTTAATTAAGAATTGGCACACATACCATGGCCTGGCTGACAGCAGGAGATGTTGCCATACCATGACTAGGAGGATGAGATCCCTGGAATTAAAAAAAGAACAAACAAATACGATCGATAAGATAGGTGAATGTGCACCATAGATAAGCAGTCATATTGCTGAATACATGGTTGTTAAAACAAGTAAGCTCTGGTGCAAATACAGTACTTAAAGCAGTCGAACAAAAGTTCCGTGTTCCACAGGAGACGGAATGGTTCAACTTTTATATGACAAACCTCGATAATGAACACAAAGATACAGAACCAGTATTTGTTAATAAACTAAAACGAGATCTTGTTGCATCATTATTTTTAATGAATTTAACAAACACCTAACTTCACTGGACAAGATTATTATTCATCTTCAAGGGTTAATTCCTGAATCAGTTAGCTACAGTGTTTATCGACCTGGAGAAGGCCTACGACAAAATCCCCAGGGAGGTGCTTTGGAGATGCTTGGAGGTGAGTGGAGTACCGCTGGCATATATCAGAGCAATCAAGGATATGTATGATGGAGCGAAAACTAAGGTGAGGACGGCGGGAGAAGACTCAGAGCATTTCACTGTCCGGACAGGGTTGCATCAGGGATCTACTCTTAGTCCCTTTTTGTTTGCATTGGTGATGGATGTGTTGACGCGGCGCATTCAAGGGGAGGTGCCGTGGTGTATGCTTTTTGCAGATGATGTAGTTCTGATAGATAAGACTCGAGGGGGTGTGAGTGACAAATTAGAGGTGTGGAGGCAAACTCTTGAGTCTAAAGGGTTCAGAGTGAGCAGAAGCAAGACAGAGTATGTGGAATGCAAGTTTAATGACGTGAGGCGAGAGAATGAGGTAGTAGTGAAGCTGGAATCACAGGAGGTAGGTAAGAGGGAGAGTTTCAAGTATCTCGGGTCCGTGATCCAGAGTAACGGTGAGATTGAAGAGGATGTCTCGCACCGTATTGGGGCGGGATGGATGAAGTGGAAGCTCGCGTCGGGGGTGCTGTGTGATAAGAAGGTGCCGCCCAAGCTTAAAGGCAAATTCTACAGGGCGGTAGTCCGTCCGGCCATGTTGTATGGAGCGGAGTGTTGGCCAGTTAAGAACTCCCACATCCAAAAGATGAGGGTGGCAGAAAAGCGGATGTTGCGCTGGATGTGTGGGCTGACTAGAGGGGATAGAGTTCGGAATGAGATCATCCGGGAGAAGGTTGGTGTGATTCCAGTGGAGTGCAAGATGCGGGAAGCCCGATTGAGATGGTTCGGACACGTGAAGAGGAGGGGCATGGATGCCCCGGTCCGTAGGTGCGAGAGGCTAGCGTTGGATGGTTTTAGGCGGGGTAGGGGTAGGTTGAAGAAGTACTGGGGTGAGGTGATTAGGCGGGACATGGAGCAGTTACAGCTCACCGAGGACATGACCCTAAATAGGAAGGTCTGGAGGACGCGAATTAGGGCAGAGGACTAGGGCCAGTTTGAGTCGCTAGTGTAGGGAATTGCTTGGTGGGGGTTTATTCTTGTTAAGAGTCCGTGTTCTATGTTTTATTATGAATCTGTGTGCTTTCCTCTGTTTTATATTACTTATGGGTGCCGTATTTATGTTATGTAATCTTGTGCTGTGCTTTACTATGTGTTTGTGTGGTATCTTGTGTCTTGAGCCGGGGGTCTATCGGAAACAGCCTTTCTACTTCTTCAGAGGTAGAGGTATGGACTGCGTACATCTTACCCCCCAGACCCCACTAGGTGGGAATACACTGGGTTTGTTGTTGTTGTTGTAGTTAGCTACAGTGTGTTAAACTGTGTATTTTTGTCCACATGTTATTTACCCACAGTTCATACAAGAAATCAATTAATCCAAGTTGCTAGCCAGTGCCCTGAAGTCTAAACGAAATCTGATATCATATTAAGCATCAGGTTCAGCAACACTGCTAACTTGGTGCCACGAGTGTTCTAATCACAAATTCCAGGTTAAATTACTTCAAAAAACAATAGAAATCAAGGAGCATTTGTTATATTTAATCTAGAATAGAAACAGAGAATGCAAACTCACAATTGGGACTCCAGGATGCGCATAAACCCCACCATGAGCATATAGTGCTGCATAAGGGGTGCCATAAGGTGGTATCATAGGCTGCAAGAGTAAAGGACCAAATTAGTCGTGAAGCACTTTACGTCCGATGATAAGTTTCCTTTCAAAGAGATTAATATAGTTCGACAAAGAAACAGAAAACTTGTGCCTGGAAAATACCTGTGGCCCCCACATATAAGGATGGGGGGTATGACCAGGTGCAACAGCTGAATTGAAATATGCAGGTACAGCTACTCGAGGACCATAATATGCCTGAAGAGTTAAGTAGCTAAGCCCAAACGTTCATTCATAAAACATTTCAATTCTCAGTATGTTTACAAAATGAATAATTGTATTGACCTGCATGGCCGCCCAATCAGGATAGACATGGAGATTGCTCTGGTCCTGCCAATGTGAGCAAAGACCAACTAGTCAGAGATGAATTTTTTTTAGAGAAATCAAATAAAAGGAATAGAAGCACATAAGCATCAGATGAATACACATATCTAGCTAGGCTAAGATGGTATTTATGGAGCCAAGACCATATCAACCATGGGTCAAGAAAGTCAAATGCCTTATAGCCACTAAACCACTAATCGTTAACAAATTTGCTTACCGGTGCAGGGGAAGAGGGTTTCTCAAGCTTACAGGATTTCCCATCCTCACTGTTTCCCATGTATTAGGAACCAACTAGATGTTGTACTAAAATAGAGTTGCAACCGTAATTTTCCTTTTGTAGTCACTGATCAAGAGTGTTATGCAAACTAGCAGCAGAAAAGCAAACCCTGTCAAAAAGAGATCATTTTCACAACATGAACAAACCACATAAAAATCCATATATTAATTCACAGACATATTAAGGTATAGAGCATATAGCCATGTCGGTCAGAAACTGGGAAAGCAAATGAATTTCTCTGAAGTTACTCTAATCTATTCCCAGTTATCACAGAAAAGGTAAAAAATAAATATTAGATAGAATCCAACATAGCAAATATATCCACAGCTCGTCATCAGAAACCAGTAGAGCAACGCATATTAAGTATGAATATTTTCCAAGATGGAGACACTTAAGAGTATTTATGTCATGAAACATACGTCTGGAGACTGGACTTAACTTATTGCCTGCTGAAGTACTAGTTATTTTATGACAAATCATTCTTCACATGTGATCTATCCCATTACATGAGAATTAACAGAGATTGTTTTCTACCAACTAACACTGAACAAAATCTGAGCAGCTTAAATAAGCATCAGCACAAGTTATCCTATTAAAGTAGCTGACTTTGCTATCATAGGCCTAAATTGATAAGAATATGAGAACTTTATCCAACTGAACTTACATCCAACTAATGCAGTGCATGTTATCTTATGAAATTTTTCTTATTAGAGAATTAAACACGTTCTTCATGGTCTTCCCAGATTCCCTTTTAAATTATTAACTTCGATTTTACCTGACAAAACACGATGCACAAGATGCTGTTGCCCATAATTAACACTTTAACGACTTACAAAATTCTCAAGGATTTCATGGACACTGGATAAAACGTCAGTTCCTATATACTTGACAGGCTATTAAAATACAGAACTGTCGGTCACTCATTTGTCAGCCGCCACTTCTAACTTCGTCCAAGCTTGTATATGAAGGGTTAACTCGTATACACGTGATGGTGTAATATTTACAGACTTAAAATTAACTACACATAATTGTCAACACTAAATCTCTTTTCATGTAGTAGCTTATATAGCCCATATTGTAAATACATCAACATTCTTTATCATCCATTTTATTTTCCAGGTTTAACGATAGCCAGATTTGTCAACCAGTCATTCATTGATTACATATGTTTGTGGTGTAAGTAAGGAAGTTGGAATCAAAAATCCAGTCAATTTAGTTCCACTTAATCCCTCCTGCATTTTTTATCTCAGCAGATCCTTCAAAAGATATTTTTTATATTATTTCTTTCCTGTTCAGGACAGATGCTTGCCCCCCCCCCCCCCCCCAAACCAAAGCCCCACTCCTCTCCTGTCCCAAAATTAACTTGCTTACAGGCACCCAAGGGTGTGGCGTAGTGGTTCAATGAAGTTGGGTTGAGCACCAAGAGGTTTCAGGTTCAATTCCAACAGAGACAAACATTAGGTAATTTCTTCCCATCTATTCTATTCTAACCTTGGTAGACAGAGTTAACTGGTACGTGTTGCTGGTGAGTTATGGCAGATACCCTGTGGAATTAGTCGAGGTGCGAGCTGGCCCGGACACCACGTTTAGCAAAAAAAAAAAAAAAAAAAATTTGCTTTCAGACTCCAAGGATAATCCCTATAGGATCTACACCCCATAACCTCATCTAAATACCCGATTTGAGCAGGATGCTCATTATGTGTGTGTGTGTGAGAGAGAGAGGACTGAGATTCCGTTCCCATGGCCAAGTCCATAAACTCACAGTCCACACCTAGTAAACCAATTAAAGACGCAAAACATTACAAAACTCTGAATCTACAATATAAATTGCTCTGTAATGACAAATTTATCCCTGTCTGTACACCAAAATCACAACTTATAACCATCCAAATTAAAAAAAAAAAAAAAGTAAGCTGAAATTCCTAATTACGTTTCGAAATTCAACATTCCCCCATGACTACTCTAAATTCAATAACATTCTCTTAAACGTAAAACTCAATTTCCTCACAGCTAATACACTCTGTTACTCTCTTCCTTAATTTTTTTCCCTTCTCAATTCCAATAATTTTTTACTCCATCCCGCTGTATATGACCCCAAAAGTTATACAAAAATTAACAAGTAGGAAAAGATATGGCACAATAACACGTCATTAACATAACATACAAAATTCAGGATAATTTACAGGATTTTCTCCATAATAATAATAATAAAAATAGACAAACTGGACATACCTTAACAGTATAGAAGAGACTAGGAAAAGAGAAAGGGGGAGTTTTTAGGAGTGAAAAGTATGAGTGTATGAGCATTCAATGTGTATGTTTTCTCTGAGTAAAAGGAAGTTGAAAAAGAGAGAGGAGGAGAAAAGAAAAGAGAAAGGGCGTGTGGCGTGAGCAGAGATAGTAGAGAGAGAAAGAAACAGAAGGAAAGAAGAGAGAGAGAAAGGGAGAAAGGGAGGGAGAAGAAAGAGGAGGAGCGCCAAGGCAACATTCCACGTCACGCAACACGTGTCCGTACTTTAAATTAAAGCTTTTATACACACAGGTATACATGGCCTTGTGTATATGGGTGGACTATACAACTAGTGTACTTGTCTTATATCATCACATAGGTTATACATCGCCATGATTTACTACCCACTTGGCCATAAAAAAAAATTAGTGAAAATTGAGTTGTTTGGTCATGATTATAAATTATTTTACTTATTTTAATTTTAATTTTATTTATTGTTCTACATGACCTCATTTATTTTATTTTATAAAAGCATCCTAATAATTTTATTCAATAATTGAAATTAAATATCTAACTACTACATCGTCCATTTCTTTCTATTTTTATCTATAAAAGACCTTAAAATTGAAGGCAACTTTAATTTTGTTCTTCTTTCTCAAAATCTCTTCGTGATATAACGAAACTTTAATCCGTCCATTTTTGTGACTCTTTATGCAACACCAATAACAAAGGCAGCATTGTTATTTCCTCTCACATTTGATTGTATATTGTAGGTAAATTAGTTAAATTAGTGATTTTGATAGTTTGTAAAAATTAGGGGTGTAAAATTACATTTTAAAAAGTCTTTCCAAAAGTTCAACAAAAGATTTTCAAAAAATATTGGTCAATCACAATTTCAACTCCAACCTCAAAAAAAATTAATTTTTATGGTCAAACGCCAACTTAAAATTGTAACATAAATTTTATTTACATATGTTATTGAGAACATGAACTAATGACAAGATAATTTTACTATAGTAATTTTTAACTCTTATTTAAAAAAAATAAATTACATATATATTCTTGCATATTTATTATGTAAATAAATTAACCACATAAAATATATTTTTATAATTCTAAAGTTTTACAATCTGATGAGGTTATTATGTATAATTTAAAGAGATGACATATTTTAAGTAATTAACTTATTATTTATATAATGGTGCTTGAGAGCTCACACAACATTAAGTTTTTCCAAATTTTTGAGGTAAAAAATATCTAATAAAAATGTGTAATTATGTGTTTGGGTATTCGATCAAAATAAATTATAATTTAAATATTAAAATGAAATTTAATGATAAAATTAAAGGACAACTAATACATTCAACCATACTTAAATGAACACCTTAAGGAAGGGTTTGGGGTGGGGGGTGGGGTGATGAATGAACATTAACCAAGCTAAGTAGAAGTACAACAATCACACTTAATTCCAAATATAAAAGATATATTAAATGAATTCTTGATGATTATGTTTTTTTTAATGTATTTTCATTTAATGACTATAACATACAAAATAAAATAAAAATTAATTTCAGAGATATTTCATGAGGTTTCGCACTGTATTCTATTGAATTAACCTCAATTTTCCACTATTTCAATATAGGATTTCAATAATGGAACCGCTAAAAGCTTTCTGAATACATTCATTTCTCTACCTCAAACATAGAATAAAGGAATTTTAGCTTCACTTATTATAGTACACTCATTAATGAATTTGTATTATTAATTTTATTTGTGTGTGATTTATAATATTATTTTTATTTTGCCTTTTTGATTTATTTATGACAATTCTTTCAACATATTTACCACTCATGTAATACAACAACAAATCCACTATATTCCCACCCAGTGGGGTCTGAGAGGATAGAATATACACAATTCATACCACTATCTCTAAAGAAGTAGGAGATTGTTTTCGATAGACCCTCGGCTCAAGACACAGGACAATATACAAAAATATTCAAAGCATGAAATATGATAAAACTAACATAGATACAACATCCACAAAAGTAATGTACAATACCAAACAAAAGACACCAAAACCCTCCTAACTACGGACTACGATTCATCCAACCACCTTATCCCTCTATCCTAGTATTTTTCCTCCAAACCTTCCTATTCAGGGTCATGTCCTCAGTGAGACGTAACTGCTCCATGTCACGTCTAATCACTTTTCTCCAATATTTCTTCGGTTTATTCCTACCCCGCTTGAAATCATCTAACGCTAGTCTTTCACACCTACGAATTGGGGTATCCGTGCCCCTCCTCGTCACATGATGATCTGACTAATTTATTTTTCTTTATACTTTTCTATCTGAGAATCTGTGACATGTCTTAAAACTAAAAACGTTGGACCTATACTAATGATATTAACAAGACGAAAATATATTCCCGATTAATTGATATCATCCATCTAATTATTTTCTTCTATTTTGACTTGATTTCCTCTAAGTATGCATTAATTCAAAGTACCAGTGTCAAATCGGCAAGTTAAATATCATTAATTTTGTTAAATAAATGGGACATTAATTTGTTAAATATCATTCGACTTGAATTAAAATGATCTAAACGATGAGTCAAAATTCAACTCTCCCAACTTTTATAAATCTTGCACAGTATAAACTCAATATGCATATCATACAACAAATCATAAAATTTTTATTGGATTCAACCTTAATCACAAGCAAAAGATTATAATATATAAACGTGTTATTTAACTTATCTCAAAATAAATATTAAAATAACTTGAAGAGAGACAATTTTGTAAACTTTACAATGTCATACTTATTTCTTAAATTTTCTGCCCGATCAAATCACGACACATAAAATGAGACGGAGGTAATCTATACTTGTACCTCGGAGAGAGGTGGGTGAGTCATTGGTGTGGGTGGAGTGAGCTGGCGCATAGAAAATGGTGCATCATTATTAAATTACTATTTGGGATGTAAGCTATTGGCTTAATACGTGTCGAGCAAACAGTCGATTCACGCGTCGCTGGCCTTGTTGGGGTCTTATTGGCCAACTAATACCACCAGTCATGTGGCTGACGTGTTCCATTTTATCGGCAAAATTAATTTAATGCCTATTTTATAATAGTGCAAAAGATTGAATTAATCAGATTGGATAGATTATTTCATGTCCGCTGTGCCTATCGACCTAGTTTTTCTTTTTGGTTTTTCCACCAGCATCCAGATATACCGCATTGGAATCAAGATTAATTGGACCGGCGTGTTATAAAAGTCATTTTGGGGATAAATCCTTCAATACATTTTAATTATATCCGAAAATTAAATTTAAAATATTTAATTAAGAGTGAAACTGTTCCATCACTTCTCCATAATTCATATTGCGCCTATGGTGCTAGTTAATAATTTGGTTGGTACTCCAGATATTTTCCCTATGTTTACCTTTTCGCTAGTATCATACTCTCATTTTCAAAAGTGATCATGTTGTAAAGTCGAAGTTGCCCTTCTTCTTCTTTTACACCTCATGTTATTAATTAAAATTAAAAGAAGAGATAGTATGAAAAAAGAAGGAAATGATATTTTACGATCACTTGCTGAAATGAACAAACCAACATGAGTTGTGGTACAGCGGATGGGGCTGTTTCACCCTTAATCTGAGGTCGAGAATTTGACCCTGGGAATGGAGAAATATCCCCGAATGGGGCCCTATCCAGCGCGAATCCAGATTAGTCGGGTTTCAATGCGGATACCGGATACTGAATGAAAAAAGAAAAAAAAAAAAAAGAATTGAACAAATTGTATTATTAGATTTTTTTATGGCGTGAAAATAAGGATCTATAAAAAAAATTACTGACAATTAAAAAAAGATTGTATTAAAATGCAAAATCGAATGTAAAAACTTCAAACTTATCGCTAATGAAATCGTCAAATCTCTTTTAACTTTATCAATCGTTAAAAATTGACAACAAAAACACACTTAAGTATATCTTTTTTTTAATATCATATTTGACTTCTTCTTTTTTTCGTTTCCACTAATTAAGGATAGCATGTGTCAACTACTAAACAAACTCAGTTTGATATTTATTTAAGAAAAAGAAGGCGAAAAAAATGTAGTTCGAATTGTCTTGTAATGCAAAAAGTATTAATTATTATAGGTTGAAACTTGATTAGGAAGATCCTGCTAGCAAGGTTGTCTTCAAAACGAAACTTCATGCATAGTATTTCAGAAGTTGCAACAATTTGAATTTGATGATGCAGCGATTTTGTTATTCATTACTCTATGTCCTCTTGACATTAGTATGAACACTACGTGTGAAAAGAGGAAGAGAAAATAGTTTTGTGGCAAATTGCATGAGTTAGTTAGGTTATTAGTACAAAATGTTGGGGCTAAAAAAAGGGAATTAGTTGGTTGAAAACATGAAATGTACGTCCGAATTTTCCTGCGACGGCCATAAAATGACAAACTACTTTTCAAACTTTATAAAGATATTTTTGCCATTTAGATTAATGGGGGTGCTGTAGGATTATCCAACTAATTGCAGCATAAATGAAATTATTAGAAACAGATATTTTGTTAAAATAAAGCCAGATTTTAGGTAGAAGATATTTTAAAATTGTGCGATATAACGTGCTGTGCTTCAGTCAAATTGACGAGACTAGACTCTAGAGAGACACTAACACACAGAAAATCAAACCTTGGAATCATGCTTATCCTAAAAAAAATTGGACAAATTAAGTAGACGTTTGGTATAGGAACGTAAAAATATGTGACGTCTCATAAGTCATAATATTTAAAAAATTTATTTAGAATTTTTTTACGATTTTACTTAGTTACATGAGGTTTTAAAATATGTAGAATGAAAATATAGAGTAAATTCAAACAATAAAAAATTAGAAAGCACAACAAATATATGAGCTATGTATTCACTGCACAAGGTGCGTCTCGTGACTGGGAGGGGCAAACAAGCGGGTTGGATTGAAGGTGGATGGATCAAAAATAAATTAAATATATGGATAAAAATTATGTGAGAGCACAAATTAAAAATTAAAATAAGCTTTATGCTCGAAGAAACGAAAACTTCTAAAAAAAAATTTAAAGGTGACAAATGAATATCAACAATATGAATATCTATACTATATCTGAATGTTCATTCATGAAGTATAATTATCCTAATATTGAAAATATTAATTTAGTTTTAAATGATTAGTCATTGAATAAGTCGAATTAGATGATTATTTATCTTTTTAATTATTTTGTCGATTTTAGTTATCGATGGTAAATGAACAAGTTGAATTGAATTTGAGTGACTCAAATGGGCCAAGTAAATGACCAGTTCAAAAATTGTTTAAAGCTAAAATAAGTTGGACAAAAATGAAATTCATAACTCAATTTTTCAACTTTAACCAAGTTTTGATTGTTTTTAAAAAATTTAATATCTCATAAGTTGGGCAGAAATAAAAGTCATAACTCAATTTTTCAACAGGGTATCGAAAATCAATGATAAACAAAAGAAAAAAAAACAATTTGAGAGGAAAGAAGAAAGTCAAACATATGAGCCAGTTGATGGTAGATGACTCATTGAGAAGTGGTGCCCACCCTCTACATTGTGCTGTGTAGTCTTTTGTGGAATTGCTTACAACCAAAGTCTATTTCATTTTCCATCACTTCACATTCCTCCGGTTATATTTTACTCGCCTCAATTTGATATTGTATATTATCTAAAAATAATAATTAATAACATAATTATTTTATCAAAATATTTCTATTAAATAGTATTTACATTTTAATTTAGAAAAAAATAGTTAATATTAAAAATAAAAAAAGTTATCTTATCTTGATTAATAAAAAATGATAAGTAAAATGAGAAATTAAATTAAAAAATTTAGGAACAATAAAATAAAACGGAAGGAGTACAATAAGCTAGAATTCACCAGTCTTTTCAAAGACCAAAGAAGAGAAAAAGATTAAAGAAAAAATAAGTTACTTGAACGCTTGTTACGAAAGTAAATCTCAATTTTAACTCAGGGAGTGTTTGGTATTTTCCTAGAAAATGTTTTCCATAGAAAATATTTTTCTGACAAATAAGTTGATTTCATACTTTTTAAATAATTAAATTTGGGAGGTGGGGGTGGGGGTAGGGGTAGTGGGTGGAGTGGGAGTGGAGGTCGGGTGTGTCGGAGTGATAGGGTATTGGGGGCAGGGGCGGGGCGGGATAAATGATTTTGAGATTTGTATGAACATTTCAACTTTAAAGTGAGATTGAAAGAGAGTTTTGAAAAATGTTTTCCTTACTTTTTTAAGGAAAGTCATTTTCCTTAGATTGAAGAAAAATAAGTTGGTTTAAAAAATATTTTTCAAAACATATAAGCCAACTAAACATAAGAAAACTGAAAAATATTTTCGTTCGTACCAAACACACCCGCAATTTCAACAGCTTATTTGAGGAGAGTGTTGTTTAACATTAGGTAAAATGAAGGGGACGAAAGGAGTAATAATTTTTTTTGTGAATTCTTTACATAATGACAGCTTTAACCGATCAATTTTTCAGTATTACATAATATTGTTCTCCTCATTTATTAGTTGGCCTCAATTAACTTGACACACCTATTAAAAAAATATTAATTAAGAATTTATTTTATTAAATTAATGTTATTAATTATATTTTAAAAATATAAATTTGAGTAAATACACTTTGTTTAATTATTTAATATTAATAATAGTATTGGAAGAATATATAATAAAATTTTCTTGATTTAATTGAAGGAACAGTTAAATTAAAACAAATATTTTTAGAAAGATGATCAACTAAAATGAAACAGAGAAAGTAATAATTATGCGGATCTTAAATTTATGTTGTCTATACTTTCTCTATTTGAATTTATTGTTTTTACTTTTTTTTTATAAGAAAGAACGTCTTTTTCATCTTCTGCATATTCTTTAATTCTAATATCACATTTTTCAAATTTAAGAAGCCCATAAAATTTTAAAAATATTTGACATATTTTACATATATCTTTAATTTTAGACTATAAAATTTAAAAACCTTTGTTACTTTTCTAAATTGTATGTCAAATTAAATCAGACAGTAAACTTTAAAAAAATTACATTATAAATTTATTTGATGCAACATAAGGTTTTCCTTTGTAGGATCCACCCTTTCACCACCAACAATTTTGAGTACTTTACTAAATCAAATAGTTTCATGATAAAATAATAATTTTGAGATTAAATTTTTAATACATTATTTGATTGTTACGGTCAAGATAATTTATCCCAATATTTATATTATAATAATAGAATAAATTATTTCACATACATAATAAAATAATTAATTTTAAAATTAATTATTTCGAAATAACTATTTCACAACTAAACGACTAGAGTTAATATGCAGTGTTTGAATGAGTATGAAATTTATAAGAAGATAACAAATTAATGGAAAAAGATATCACCTAAATATAATACGAAGCATTAATAATTTTTTTTTGGGTTTGAAAAGTGAAATATATTGGAGTAAATCCAAATTAACTCCTCAAAATATTATTGAACTTGTGTAAACATCTCACTAAAGTAATTTTTGTTTCTTTTAGGACAATATTATCACTGAACTATACATTTCTTTTCATTATAAGGTAAAACTAAGAAATTGTTAAGGATATGTTTGGAGAACCACGAAGAAAGTAATTAGATGTAATTACATAGTCCAATTCTCAATTAGGAATAGATAATTAGGTGCAATTACGTGATGTAATTACAAAATTACATTTTATTTTGTTTTTTAAAATAAAATTTAATATTTTTTTCTTTTAAATTTCTTTTTTATTTCTATTATTTTAATTTCTTTTCTTTTTTTACTTTTTTTTCACTTTACATTATTTATCTTTCATCTTCTTTCTTCTCATTTTCTAACTGTACTTCTTATGACTCAATATAATTACGCATATTTTTTTCTTTATTTAGCGCATTATTGAATTTTTATAATTTTTATTCTAGTATTTAAATTAAAGTAGTATTTTATTATTGAATGAGATTATAGACTCATGTGTTTTTCATTCTTCTGAATAATATTTACTCGTTGGAATTTTATACAAGAATATTATGTTTTTCTCTTGAATTTTAAATTTATGTTTCGGTTTATTTGTTTTAGTATTATAGACATGCTATTTCATATTGCATGTCACTACAAATTGTGTAATAACATATAATTTCAATTTTTTTATGGCCTTCCAAATATATTCTTAACTAATTTTTAGTTTCACCTTATTTTGGAAAGATGTACATGGTTTAATGACAATCTTTTCTTAAAAGAAATTAACAAAAATTACTTTAGTAGGATGTTTGCACAAGTTCAATGACAATTTGAAAAATTAACTCGACAATTTGAAGTGACATGCAATATAAAATAATAAGTCTGTAGTACTAAAACAAATAAATTGATACATAAAACAAAACACAAATTAAAAATTCAAGAAAAAAACACAATACTCTTATATAAAATTCAAACGAGTAAATAATTAAAAAAAAAAAAGAAAAACACATAAATCATCTCATTCAATAATGAAATACTACTTTAATTCAAACATTTGAATAAAAATACAATAATACCCTTAATGAAGAAAAATATACGAGTAATTATATTGAATCATAAGAAGTAAAGGTTAGAAAATGAGATGAAAGATAAATAATGTAAAATGAAAATAAAAGTAAAAATAAAAAAGAAATTAAAATAATAAAAATAAAATATAAATTTAAAAGAAAAAGATATTAAATTTTATTTTAAAAAAAATGTAACTTTATAATTACATCGCGTAATTACACCTAATTCTCTATTTCTAATTAAGAATTAGATTATGTAATTATATCTAATTTCACTTTTTTTGTGGTTCTCCAAACATATCCTTAACAATTTCTTAGTTTTATCTTATAATAAAAAAAGTGCATAGTTTGATGATAATATTATTCTAAAAGAAACAAAAAATACTTTAGTGAGATATTTACATAAGTTCAATAACATTTTGAGAAATTAATTCGAGTAAATCCATAATTTTTATGTATTGTAAGATACCCTTTCTGGGCCACCGGCGCACTTAACAGAAAAGTAATCTCACCGTTGATTATCGGATTGTGAAAGTGTGAAGATAATAAGTACTATTTCCTAGTCATCACAAAAAGATGACCCACGCGTTAGCGCAGGGGCTACTTTCAAAATTCTACCAGAAAAAAAATATTCTCTCCGTTTTATATTAATTGGCCTCTATAAACTTAGTATATTCATTAAAAAAATATTAATTAAAAAATTTATTTTATCAAATTAATCTTATTAATTATGCTTTAAAAATATAAATATGAGTAAATACACTTTGCTTAGTTATTAATGTTAAAAGTATTATTAGAAGAACATAATAAAATTCTATTGATTTTATCAAAGAGATAATTAAATTAAAATAAATATTTAAAAAAAAAAGATCAACTAAAACGAAACAGAGGGAGTAATAAAATCGAAATGTGGGGTCCATTCTTGATATGAATAACTCCCTACCATTCCTTTTCTGCACCCACTATTATTATTCTTTGGAAAAATGAATGTATGCAATTGCAAAGGCTATAGTGAAGTGATGAGGGACGAGAAGGGATGCTTGAATAGTAAGCATTTTTTAGTTTTAATTTTAAAGTTATCAATTGGAGTTATTAAGGCAGCAACAAAATAGGAGTGTAAAAAAATAATAGTGTGGTGATATGCACCTCTATTTTCAATCAAAATTTTCATATGCATTAAAAAAAGAATTGATTTTGATAAGGGTAATTATACGCCCAATGTAATGTTTTTGTTACAAACAAAAGTTAGTTTCATAAATGATTATCGATTGCGAAAAATAAAATAATATTAAAAAAAAAACAATTCGGTGCACTAAAGTTATTGCTATATGCGGTGTTCGGGGAAGGACCCACACAAGGGTGTATTAATATGTTCCTTAGGGGTCGTTTAGTAGAGTGTATTATAAAATATAATGCATGTATTAGTTAATGTGTACTGTTAATACCTTATTTGATACATTTTTTTATCTATGTATAACTAATGCAAGAATTAGTTATATATACACTCTATTTTGTATTGAAGCATTTATTAGTTATTTACTCTATTTCCTATGTATTAGTAATACAAAGACTTTTAACATATGCATTAATTTATTAAATGACCATAATATCCCTCAATTTTCCTCCCAAAATATTTCATAATTTTTTTGCTGTCATTTTAATTTGTAATAGTCAATCTTTTCAAAATATTTCACAATTTTTGTTCCCACCATTTTAATTTACAACAATGAATAGTTAATTTAAATAACTATAACATATTTTTGTTTTACTTCGAGGATCTTTAAAAAAAAAAATTTAAAAATTGAAACTATTCTTAATTTTACGTATTGTATTTTATTTTTGTTTCGACTATGTTATCAGCGTAATATTTTTGCATAAAGACGAAGGTCTTTCAATTAATCCTAAACCTCTATATACTAGTTCAACAACACTAATTATGTTTGAAATGAACCAAGCTTGGTTGACCCAGTGATTAGCTCACTAGTTCGCTTAAGCAAGTATCGGGGGTTCGATTTTCGCCTTGTGCATGCAGCAATCAATTGGCCAGCGGCAAATCCTTAAATGAAGCTCAGATCTGCGGAAGATTAGTCCTTAGCCTGTCGGGTTGGCGATACCTTGGGAAACCAAAAAAAATTATGTTTGAAATGGCAAAAGAACTTTGTTGTGAAAAAATGTACAAAATCAAAGAAGGTATTTTTGTAAACAAACATTTCTTTTATAAAAATTATATAAGATGTATTATTTCTTTTACATCAAACCAAACAATGTATAAGAAATAAAACATGCATAACTAATACAAGTATTACTAATGCAAGCATTAATAATACACTATATTCTACATTGTTCTTATACACTCTACCAAACGATCCCTTATAATAATATGCTCCCTATGAATATTCAATGCGTTAATGATCGGTACTTTTAGGATTTGGCTCCTCTCTCTTGATTGATGACATATGACATAGTTTAAATTGAATTGTAAGACTTAATTATTCTAAATACAACTCTAACTATAATATAGATAATAAATACATTATATATTTAGTTTTAAAAAATATTTTGATCCCACATTCTTACAAACATATCCATAAATAACAAAAAAGATTCTCTTGCTATGCAGGAATTCCATTTTTAAATTTATTTGTCAATTGATTTTTCTTGTTTTCTATTTTTTTTTGAAATTTTTTGTTTAATAATTAGCTATTTTATTTTCTTTAAAGTAGGAGAAATAATCGGCTCTTCCATTTTAGATTAACTTTTTTGAAACTTTTTTAAAAAAAATTAGATATTTTAGTTTCTTTAAAATAGGTGAAATAAAATAGGAAAAAATGAGAGAAACCTCTCGTAGTCTAAATTAATTTTTTTAATTGTTTCTTTTTTCAAAAACAAACTTTTTCTTTAACAATTATCTATTTTATTTTCTTTATCATAGGTGAAATAAATAAGGGGAACATAGGTGAAATTAAATAGGAGAACTCATTATCGGCTCTCCTATTTTTATTTTGCCTATATTAAAGAAAATAAAATACTTCCCTCATTTTAAAAAAAAAGACTTACTCTGACTTGACACAAAGTTTAAGAAAATAAAAAATACTTTTGAATCTTGTGGCGTTAAATTGAAGTTGTGACAAATGTACCAAAATACCCTTTAATCTTATAGTCGTAAACATGTCACATGAAAAATTAAAATTAAAATATTGCCAAAAGAGTTAAGAGGTCATTCTTTTTTAAACGGATTAAAAAGAAAAGTAGGTCATTCTTTTTTAAACAGAGAGAGTAACTAGTAATTATTAAAGAAAAAGTTTTAAAAATGTGATAGAAAATTTAATTAAATAAAATTAAAAGTTGAACCATGAGTATGCAAGAAAAAATTGGGAAGAAAAGAATTTTTATTGTTATATTTATGGACAAAGATAATATTATTAAAATATTCAATTTGAATCATATCATGTGTGATCAATCAAAATAAGAATGTGAAAAATAAAAAAAATGGAATGAAGAGGAATCGGATCCGTACTTTTAATACATAGTTTAAAATTATAAGGTACTGTAATATTTGAACTTGTGTGAGTCAGAGAGGCTCAAGAAACACATGCCCCACCAACTGTGAGCTTGTTTTGGATTATTTTTTGGTTTATCATCCAATATTTTATATTTATATTGAAGTCAGGTCAATTCAAAATCATATTGGTTAAGGCTCTATTTGAAAAATAGCACTCTCTACTAATAATTTTTTCATATGAAAAGTTTGAATCCTAGACCTCTGGTTAAAAGAGAGAGCTTGTCTTGGATATAGCATACAGTAATTCCTATCTTAATATCTAGCAAATACTCATACTTAATATCCATCATATACTTATTTAGCATTAGTGCATTTCATTATTAAAATAAAAATATTAACATGTACTGTATTATAATTAATATGCATGAAATGAAGAAAATAGTGTCATTATTTTATGTTGTTTATACTTATTTTTACAACTTATCACTTTATTTTTTTATATTAATGGATATAAATTATAATAAAAAATAACCATTAATTTTTGTAACTCATATGACCATTAATTTGTTGTAACGCCATAATCATTAATCATGTAGCATATGTAACATTAAGATTATTTATGTATCCACATTATGATCACTAATTCATTACATTGAGGAATTTTTAATTTGTAAATAGAGGTGTTTCTTCTTTTATTGTGTGATAAGAAAAAGATAATAAAAGTAAATATAGTAGTGAAAGAGAGAGTTGCAACAAAGAAAATATTCTAAGTTTTAAATTATATTGACTACGTAAAAAAGAGAGTTTTATATGTCGAAGGAAAATGTTCTTATAGTGAGGATGTGTTTGGTATGATGGAAAATGTTTTCTGAAAAATATTTTCCTATTTTCCCTTATTTGATTGCAATAAAATGTTTGAAAAATATTTTCCACAATAATTCATTTTCGTCAATTTGAGGAAAAATGACAAATGTGACTTATGATCCACCCTCATCCCTCTTCCCACCCAACAACACTCATATTCACATAATTCAAAAAATTTACATTTATAAAAAATTTACATATTCGAAAATATTTTTCACTGTTCTTTGCGTCATTTTTTCACAACTTGAAATAAAAAAAAATAGTGAAGCCCAATTTTTTTCCATTTTCAATGTTCGTTGAATGTATTGTTATTTTCATATGCGTAGAGGGAGACTTACTTATGTTACTTTTGCTAATTGCATATTTCATTTTGTCATCGATGTAACTTATTTCATGAGGTTAAATAAGCTTGTCGTTCCGTTATATTTCTATTGATTGTAGTATCTTGAGATGGTCCTGAAAAAATATTGAAAAGTGTCTCCTATATTTGCTAATTAATAGCTGTTTAAATTTAGTGATTGTAATATTTTAGTATTCGATATTGATATTTTTTGTTATGCTTAAATTAGTTCTTACAAATTGTTCAGTTGCTAGAAACATTGATATATTAGTTAACAGTTAGTAGTATTTTCTAAAAAAAATATTTTTTTCACTCACCAATCAAACACTAGAAAATATTTTTCTAAAAATATTTTTTACTCACCAACCATGAGAAAATAAGTAGAAAACCAACTTATTTTCCATCATACCAAACACACCCTGAAGCTTGGGACTCTTTAATTAATCCGAAATTACTTGAGTTATACATCATAGATAGATTATTCTATCCTAGAGAAGTCAAAAGATATACTGCTGAATCGATATAGATTACGTGCAGTAAACTTTTGCTTATTTTATTATTTAAACTATAATTAATATAATTGTGATATATCACACTAATATTTAATTGCATTAATTTAATTTTTTTATAATACACAGGCCATATTAACATACAATTTTGAGGCATGATTCAGGTGAACATGCTTTCGTTTTCTTTCTTTTGAATCTGAGTTTATTGGAAATAATTGTTTTACCGCACAAAAATTGGAGCATACGTTTTACCTTTCTCGTGTTTTATTCAAATGAAGATACTGAATATATTTTTCCCTTAAGAAAAAAAAGTCAAATTCCTAAAAGAAAAGTTCATTTAGGCCTTTTCTTTAAATTTCTGTGAAACAATTTTTACTTTATAAATTTTTGGATTTCTGTTTTTCAGCTGTACTTCATTTTGTGTGACTAAGACGCAATAGGGGATTTTAAACGTACAGGATTGATGTAATCGAACGGCAATGTACAGGCCACGACAGTAGGTTCTGATATCAAGTACCATTGCCAAGGAGGACTGCGAAGCATCTTAACACGTACTTGCAAAGTGGGGCCCAATTTTCCAACTTTTGCTGATGGAGTCGGTCAGTAAATATTTTTGCTAGGTTCACCATAATGACGTGTACCACCCACAACCCTATTAGTGAATAAGTGGACCCCACCTCTTTTGCCGCCAGCTCACGATCACGACCTTCTAGATAGATAGATTTGTTGTTGGCTGGCCCACGTGTCACCTCTATGACTCCACGTGTCTCTGCTAACGTGGGTCTCTATTATTGGCTGCATCCGTACCAGATTTAGTCAATATTTATTGTCCTCTTTGTAACAGGTGGCTTTGGTTGGATGTGATGTCACACCTGGATTCTCTTCCTAATGAGAGTGCTTAACATTGAAAAAAGTACCAGTTGAATTTGTATTTTTACAGGGGCAAAATGGTGTCGTGAATTTTTATACTTGTTCGAGTTTGTAAAATAAATACATTTACTTACGCTTTATAATTTGAACATTTCAATTCATAAAATATAATATTTTAAATTCCCCGACAGTTGACCAAGCTTATGGGACATTAAGAAGGTCAAGTTGGATAAAGCACGTGGATGCGAGTGGGATCATTTTAACATTAAATTTTATTTTTTTTAAAAAAAACGACCACCCCCCATCTTACCAGCGCCTCTCCCAGCACCACCTACAACCCTCCCCAACTCCCTTCATTCGCACCATCCACCCCCCACTCCAACGCACCAGCCCCCAACCAGAACCACCTACAACCCTTCCCAACCCCCCTTCCTTCGCATCAGCCACCCCCAACGCACTAGCCCCCATCCCAGCACCACCTACAACCCTACCTAACCCTCCTTCCTTCGCACCAGCCCCCCACCCATCCCATCCCAAAACCAACACCACCCAACGCACCATTACCACGACCAATTACAGCCCCAACTCCCCCAACCAAAAAAATCTTGAGTCACTTTTTAATTATTATTTTTTAATTTCCTTTATCTATTCTATTTTTTCATATTTTTTTTTAGGATTAAAAGTTAAATTTGAATTGAAAGTTAGTGATGGTGAATATTGAAAAATTAGTAAAATTTGTGAATAAGCTTGAAAAGGTTTAAGTTTTTTGTAGATTTGTTTAGGATATTTAAATTTGAAAATTAAAAATTCATATACTCTCTTCGTTTAAAAAAAAATAACTTATTTGACTTACATAAATTTAAAAAATAAAATAAAGAACACTTTTGAATCTTGTGGATTTAAATTAAAATTGCGTCAAATGTACCAAAATGTCCTTTAATTTTGAAGTTCTAAACATGTCATGTGAAAAGTTAAAATTAAAGTATTGCCAAAAAAGAAAATGAGTTATTCTTTTTTAAACGGACTAAAAGGAAAGTAGATAATTCTTTTGAAACGAAGGAGGTATATGAATTTTTAGTTAAAAATTTAAATTAGTTGGAGAGGAATTTCAATTATTTGAAATGAATTTGATGCTTAATTTCTGAGCAAATATAAGAACATGATTATTTAATTTTTTCTACAATTTATAAAAGTACTTTATTTAATTAAATTTATTTTAATATTTAATTTTTTATGTGACATTTTAAAAATGACGTGAAATTTAATGCAATATTAAAAATGACATGAAAATTGATGTGGAATCAATTGTGTGACACACACCCAAAAAGGGTTTAAAATGTTGAGTTTTATTGAGTTGAGAGATTCAGATGACAAAAGTCTAAGTAGAGGTGTTCTTACAAACTCGGACAAGTATAGAGGTCCACGAGATCATTTCGCCATTTGTAGGGGTCAATAGCACGCATTATGACGAATCATATTTTAAGTCTAGTTTACTAGCGGTTTAATTGTTAGTATATATTGACAATTGACAACATATAATGTAGATATACAGAGTAAGACAAAAAGAACAAATCTATACACGTCTGAAGAGAGAATGAGCGAGTACGAGACCAACTACTCAACTACTTAGATTACTATTTCCGGAAAACAGAGAAAAATACATATAAAGAGGAACGTCTGGAGCCGTAGAAATCAGTATGCTACTGTTGTATTGCTTGAGAGAAGTGGAATATGAATGTCTTTACATGTGAGGAAAGTCGATTATTTATACGTTATAGTGCTCAGACCTTGACGATTAAGAAAGTGCCACTAGAGCCCTAAAGTACTAAAGTGATACGAGTACGACCACGAGGATGCATGTATGTGAAAATGCATTGGATCCGTCCAATAAAGCGTCTAAGTGAAGTGTGGAGAAGACCTTGGATCACACCAAAACCGACCCTAAACTTGCATTTCAAGGGCGGCCTTGGTCACATTTCATTAAAGGGACCTTTTGGTCATTTTACCTATTATTTGTAACACACTATAAATAGAATGATGTAGGGTTTTAGGCATTAGTTTTTGTTGAATATTGAAGTTGTAACACTTGAAACTCTCTCTTTTGTGAGAAAGGCCCCCATGGCCGAAACTTGTTACTAGGGAAATCAACATTGAGTGTGGATTCACTCGTGTTGGACTCAAGCTTGAAAACGTTGGATGCTTGGGAGATCGAGGTCACTCTTGTGCCAACGTAAGAGTTAGGTATTTGTTGTGTGTGATGTTAAAGGTTCAAGAGTGGGATAGACTTTTGGGTTTTTAAGATTATACCTTCAATTTGTCTAACTATTTATCCTTTTACCTTCTTGTAATCTTGTTTAGTATTTGTGTTGTAATCTTGTGTTTTTGTTGTTATTGTTAAATCCGAATCTTGTGTCTTCTTGTTCATCATCTGATGTTGTTAATCTAATTTCTTGTCCGCTGATTTGGTGTAATAAATACCTTATTATCTTCTTGTTATTGTGTTCTTGGGAAGCCGAGACTTGTCTCCAAAAGGGTTCACGAATTTCTTTCATTTTAATTTGTGGACTGTTTTATGGATTGATTTCGTATTTCCGTTATTTTTCTCGTAATATAAAGCCTATGTTCTTGTGCTAGACATGTAATACGTTGGAGGGTGCCAACTGATGTTCCTCTATAATTCAAATTCATACGATTTAGTTTCGCATCTGAACAACCTGACATTCTTGTCCCCTATTTGTCTTTTTTTTACTTGTTGCGTCATTAGGTGATGATTCTTTGATCCTTATCTTGTATGAGAGGGTATCTCTATCGTTGTTATCTCGGAGGGAGCCTCTCGAGATTCAACATTCGTACTTGTGATGTAGATTCACGCACCTATCTTGCTGTTGGTGCCACGTGTCACGAGCCCGATTTTACCCCATATACACGAGGAACTTCAAAGTGCTTCTAGAGAAGTAAGAATTCATTACATAAATAAGTTGATCTTGACGATTCATTAAATATTAGAAAAGATATTATAGAAAAATAAATAATCAAATAAAGAAAATGGAGAGTTCCAAAAACTATACTCATTTCTAGCTAATTATTATTGCTATATTCAAGTAATTTTCATGACTATTTAGAGTACATGCTATTGCGTCTAACTCCCAATAAACATAGTGTATGAGAAGTAACATGCAATGATGCAATCATTCAACAATATTGTGAACAAGATGAATGCAATATCAAGTTGATTATTTTAAAAATCATTAACGTATATATGTGCCCAATGTCTCTCATTTAAACTAATTATATATAGACACAAAGTAAAACGTGAATATATGTATTGCCTGTTGTATTTTCTTACATGTAATCAATTCTTGACGAGAACATAATTATTCATTAATTTTTTAAATTTCAACACTATGTTTTTTTTTCTTTTCTAAATGACGTGTTTTAATATACTTTAAGGTGACATGTTAGGACATCAAAACATACTAAAGCGTACTTATCATATGTTTTTACATTATCTTATGTTTCAATTATTTTGTTGGAATTTGTAGGCATTAATTTATTACTTTAAAAAAAATCATAGTAAAATGTCTTACTAATGCTTTATTTCCCACAAGATTGATGTGCCATAATTCTTCTCAAACTCACAACCATTATCACATCATACCTATACTCTACCTCAGTATAATTCTCCAATAATTTGCCCATATTATTACCTTACTTTCTTTCGATTCATTATAAGAAAGAATTTTTTAATTATAAATAGTGATGGTCTTTTATCTTATGTTGATAGAAAAGTAGAGTACATTAAAAAGTGAGCTATGAAACAAAGTTTCATTTAATTGAAAGAATGTACTCTTTCGATAAAACTTTGAACTCAAATTTTATGCAAAATTTGTTGAGTTATATGATGTTATCGCGAATTGTAGTATCCCGAAAGACGAGTCATGAAGACTAGCTGTAAAACAAGCAAGATGCTCCCTCCGACCCAAATTGGGATGACACGGTTATTAAGAAAATAATGATTAGTGATGTAACTTTATCATTTTGCCTCTCTTAATTGTGTCTTATTATTAGTTTCAATATTGATTGATAGCTAATACCAAAGCACCATTTATATTCTTAATGATGTACTCTTAATAGTAATCCTCTTAAATAACATTTTTCAAGAATGCTAATAACAAGAACTAATCAATTACACTAAAGGTATAATGGGGAAAGAATTTGTCTTATCTTGATAAGTAAAAAAGAACAAGTAAAATGAGACATCAAATTAGAAAATTTGAGACGGATAAAATGGGACGGAGGAAGTATCATATATGCATTCGCCCTGAACGCGAGGATATTTTTTCTAACTAATTTTATTCATCTCATTTAACTTCTACCCAGTAAAAAGAATATTTTTTCTAACTAATCTTGTTCATCTCATTTAACTTCTACCCAGTAAAAAGGCTATTTTTTCTAACTAATTTTATTTATCTCATTTAACATCTACCCAGTAAAATATTATCCTGTAAGAACCACCAAGGAATGTGTTGTAGTTGACGGGTTGCTCCTTCAAGGCTCCGATTTTAAGCTCTGAATGTGAAAAGATTTTGATAAAAAATACTACTCTCAAATCAGCCCAACACGACATAGATTTAAATTAATCAAACTTTAATATAACTATCAATAACGACGATGAAAAAAAAATATCAAACACTTCTACAATGATTCAAACTCAATTTCTCAAAATATCAAACAAATGGATCCTCAGTTGTTCATTTTTTCTTTACAATTAACCAGTCAATATCCTTAGTAGAAGTACTTGCTTTATTCATGCCTGAATATTTTACATTACATAGATATTTAACCGTAAGGGCCCGTTTGATAGGGAAGATAAGAATAATTAATTTCAAAATTAATTTAGAAGAAGAGTTTATCCCATGTTTAGTTGGGATAAGAACTCATTCCGGAATTAGTTATCTCGAGATTATAGTATTTTTTTTATCCCTCTTTGAGGATGAGATAACTAATATCGAAATAGCTAATTTCAAAATTAATAATCCTGAAATCACTTGTTTTCAAACCAAACGATCCCGAGTGTTATGAATTAAAGTGTAAACAAAAAATTATTATCACTTAACTGATGCGAATATAATTACTTCCAACTTAATGGTTGATCAAGTTAATTTGCTGAATTAACTAAAACCCTTAAAAGACATAGTTTAATACGCGAGATAAGAATAATAATCTCGAAATAAAATTAGAATTAACTTTATCTCATTTTTAAAGTGTTGTATAGCTAATCTCGCAACTATTTTCTAACTAAATTTGAAATTAAATTTATCTCATATTTGAAGTGAAGTCTAACTTATCTCGCAATTATTTTCCTAGTTTCGAAATAAAATTTAGAATTAACTTTATTTTATATTTGAAATGAGGTATAGCTAATCTCGCAACTATTTTTCCAACTATTTAAATTAAAATAATCGAAATTACTATGCCATTCACTATATGGATATCGCTATGTCATCCCGTTTCCAAACAACCCCTTAAGGTCTGTTTGGTTATATCCTGAAATTAACTATTTTGAAATTAGATATTTCGAAATTATTTATTCCATTCTCAAGGAAGAATAAAAATAATATTACAATCTCACAATAACTAATCTCGAGATGACTTATTTCATATATTTTATCCAAATTAAATATAAAATAAACTCACTCTAAAATAATTTTAAAATTAATTATCTCTTATTCTTCCTGTCAAACGACTCAGACTCGTGACAGTGACAATACGCGATTCACGGTGGAGAGAGGAAAGTGACGTGGGAGGCCTTTTGCCGTTAACCGACATGATGACGTGTCCACAAGGCACATGGTTTTACCAATGGGTCCTGCTTACGCGGTCCATATCAATATTTGGGATCCGATCTCTCCATATGTATTTTGTTGACCCTGGGAATGGATATATTTTAGTCATCACTTGAAAGTTGAAAACTAGATTTTCCACATTCGTTATCTGCCCTCCCCTCAACAATTTAAAACCTTGTATGAGAAAAAATATCGTATTCATTTCAAATTATATTCGAAAAATTGAAGTCATGTCTAAATTATACTAATAATTTATTACATATCTAAATTATAAAAAAGTAAAATTATTCACACCCTGTCAGGCTACTATCATTTGCATGTGGTGTAGTGTTTTACACGTGCTGCCACGTCAGTTAAAAATATCATTTTTTATAGTTAAGGTGTGTAATAGGTCACTTATATAGTTTATGTGTGGATTCGAATTTTCGACTATAGTTTGGGGTAGAAACGATGCCTTTCCCTTAATGTTTTTAGCCGTTTACTTTTATTATTTAATAGGTTAGACGCGCCTAAAATAAGTGTAACACGCGCGCCTTAGAATGGAGTCGCAGGGAGGTAATAATATCACTTTTATATAATTAAGGTATGTAATAGGTCACTTATCTAATTTATGTATGGGTTAAATTTTTTTTGTATAGTATGGACTAAAAATAATGCCTTTTCCCAGACCTCAAAAACTTTTACCAACATACATGGATATTTTTCAACCAATATTGGACATTTTCTAAAACAATTATCTTCCTATAAAGCATGTAGTATGAGGCTTTATTGTAAGAAACTAGCCTCAATTGTTGACGGAGTAATAAAGTATCATTTTAGGCAAAATCTCTATTGTATCCCTGTACTATATCAGTTTTGTAAGTTGGACATTTTTAATTATATATTTATCATTTGCATCCGTGAACCTACGAAAAAGCTACATTTTAAACATTTTCTTGAAGAGTATAACACACTCTCCCATGTCAGCTACCACGTGTGTCATGTCATATGCCACGCGTGCCACATCATCTGTCACGTCATTTAAAAAATAAAAAAAGTATTACATTAAATTTCAAATCATTTTTAAAATGCTACATAACAAATTAAATATTAAAATTAATTTAATTAAATAACTAAAATTTATAAATTATAGAAAAATTTGAATAATCATGCTTTTAAAATTTGAAAAATTTAAATAATCATTTTTAAAATAAAAAAAATAATAAAAAAATATTACATTAAAATTAATTAAATATTACAATTAATTTAAATAATTAATTTAAATTTTAAATTTAAATTAGTAAAAGATTAATTAATTAAAATTCTTAACTAATTAAATTATTTAAATTAATTAAATTTTAAATTAATTAATTAATCAAATTTAAAATTCTTACCCAATTTAAATAACTTTTACTTAAATAATTAATTAATTTAAATATGATTTACATATTTAAAATATTTAATTTAAATTAATTATGGGGGAGGGGCTGAGTGGGGTGGGGGGCTAGGGGAGGGGGTTGCGTAGGGCTGGGTGGGATAGGGACGAGCTAGGTGGGGTGGGGGGCTGGGTAAGGGCTGGGGTTACGTAGGGCTGAGTGGGCTGGGGACGGGCTGGGGTGGGATGGAGGGCTGGGGAAAGGGGTGGGGTAGGGGAGGCTGGGTTGGGGGGGAGGGGCTATAGAGGGGGGTGGGGTGGGAAAAACATTTTAAATTTATTATTTTTAAATTTTTAAAAATATTTTTAAATTAAAAAGG
>NC_061118.1:146566601-146615890 GCF_002878395.1 Capsicum annuum
TACTTAAATAATTAATTAATTTAAATATGATTTACATATTTAAAATATTTAATTTAAATTAATTATGGGGGAGGGGCTGAGTGGGGTGGGGGGCTAGGGGAGGGGGTTGCGTAGGGCTGGGTGGGATAGGGACGAGCTAGGTGGGGTGGGGGGCTGGGTAAGGGCTGGGGTTACGTAGGGCTGAGTGGGCTGGGGACGGGCTGGGGTGGGATGGAGGGCTGGGGAAAGGGGTGGGGTGGGGGGGGGGGGGGGGGGGGGGGGGTGGGGAGGCAATTTTTTTAAATTTTTTTTTTAAAATTTTTGTTAAAAATAATTTTTTATTTTTAAAAATATTTTAAAATTATTTTTAAAGTAAAAAAGATGGAGGGAAAAAAAGGATCCTTTTTAGATTTTTTTTTTAAATTTTGAAAATATTTTTAAAATTTTAAAAATATTTTTAAATTTAAAAAGATGGAGGAAAAAAAGGACTCTTTTTTTTTTTAAATTTTAATATTATTTTTATTTTTTAAAATTATTTTGATATAAAATTGATCAAAAATTGACCTCCACTCACACCCCTAGGCGAGTGGTTACACTCTCTTTGTCCTAATCACCATGACCTTGCCACATAGGCAAGGTCAACGGTCAAAGGGTGCGAAATGTTATTTTTTGATGGGTTCAAGGGTCCAAATGACAAAAATGTAAGTAGAAGTGTCCAACTTACAAAACTGACATAGTACAGCGGTCCAATATAGCATTTTGCCATCATTTTATTATTGAAGTTTGACAAGTAAGTAGAATCTATCTGCTAATCTAACAAGACTAGTCCACTAAACTGGCAGGCTGAATTTAGTTTTAGATTTTGAACTGTAGATACTAGACACAACTTTCAAATAGATGGCTAAGTTCTAAATACAAGTCCACTTCTGTGGCTATATACGCAAAGAAGCGCACACAACCTCAACTCGAATGGGGTATTTGTTTTGGACCTTGGAGATAGGATGTACTTAGCCTACTTAATATTGATGCCCTCAGCCCACATGGAATCATAACAGGCTCATTAAAGCCCAAAACTAAATTTGTTGCTTTATCCGATCAAGTCTTTAATTTTTGTCATTTTGCAATTGAGTATATGTCTAGTAAGACATTAAGTTCTTTAGAAACTTAAATGATGCACCAAAATAACTTGTGAGATATTATTTAAGATACAAAAATATAAACTAATGCATCGAAAATTATAGTTATCATGAGGAACGTAAATTAAAAGCCAGCACCAAGATAGAAAAAGAGCAAATCTCATTAGCATGATATTTATGTCGATAACCTTCTGAGTTATCAAGCCTTTTGGAATAGTCACATATTGATTTGCTTTTTCCTAAAGCACAATATATAACGTGACTGATTCTACAACTCAACTAGAATTGGAAAAATCACATGCAAGAGAAATCATGAGCTGTAACTAAAGTATCCATCTAGCTCTGATCACATTTTTCTTAACGTGTAACCTGGGTACTACTAAAAATTCAAGTTGTTGAGACTTTATAAATATTTAGTCGACTTAATTAACTTTTTCCTAAGTAGGGGAAGACAAGTGATGGCAGACTCATCATTGACTTTCTAGGTGATGTATCTATGATTCAACACTCAAAATTTGGATTTAATCCTCACAATCTAGGATTTCAACTTTATGAGTTCATGCCAATAGAATATATCACTACGATTTGAGTTACTGTCTTATTGAGTTTAATAGGTATTTTTCTTAGGATCGATTAGCAGTTCACACACATTAAATCTATGGAGAGGATGAAGAAAACTAGAGAGAGTTCTTGAGGAGAGAGAGAGGTAATTTCGTGGTAACACCCGTGGGTAATCTCCACGGCGGATAGACTATTTATATTAATGACTTGGAGTATGTACAATTACATAGAGAATGAGAATAAAAGGTACAACCTAAAATTTGGATCGGCCTGGGACTCCGCCCCCCCCACCCCCCGGTAACCTCACCGCGGAGGTTGAACCGTGTGAACATTAATATATAATAGTACGTCACATATTAAGCAGGCTTCACAAGCTAACAATTCTCCCACTTGGAGACTGGTTCTGTCATTCAAGAATTACATTCTAAAAAAAAATAAAAAATATTCCTCCATCATCAATATGTTCGCCACACCGCAACATCTGTAGACATAACTACAGAAAGCCAACTAAGATTTTGCTCAACCTTAGTTTACCAACATCAACATATTTAGTCAACATGTCTGCTGGATTCTTTGCACCCTCTATCTTTTCCAAACACATATAACCTTTTTCCAGTGCCTTGCGAGTGAAATGGTACCGTCTTCTAATGTGTTTCGTCTTTGAATGATAGACCGAGTTCTTCACCAACTGTATGGCACTCTGGCTATCTGTGTAAAGAATCTTCTTAAGATGCTTCTTGCCCAGTTCTTTCAGATAATCTGCCAGCCATATCATCTCTTTTTCAGCTTCAGCTATTGCCATATACTCAGTCTCAGTAGATGAAAGAGCAACGCACTTCTGAAGCTTGGACATCCAACTCACTACTGTACCACCTACGGTGTAAATGTATCCGAAAGTGTTCATGCTTGAGTCCACATCCCCACTAATATCAGCATCAACAAAACTTTGCAGAATCACTTCACCATTGCCAAAACAAAGTGAAGTACTAGATGTACCTTTCAGATATCTTAGAAGTCACTTCACATCTTTCCAATGCTCTTTCTCGGGGTTTGTCATGTACCTGCTAACAACTCCCACTGCATGTGCTATATCAGGTCTAGTGTAGACCATAGCATACATCAGACTCCCAACTGCAGAGGCATATGGAACAAGTGTCATGTGCTCCGGCTCCTGAGATGTCTTCGGTGACTGATCATTTGGCAATTTTATGTGATTTGCCAATGGAGTAGTCCTGGGTTTAGCATCATTAACTCTGAATCTGGCCAGCACCTTCTCGACTTACTGCTCTTGAGATAGATTCAAAGTGCCAGCAGATCTATTCCGAGAAATCCTCATCCTAAGAATCTGTTTCGCTGCACCTAAATCTTTTATCTCAAACTCAGAAGATAGGCTTGCCTTCAGAGAGTTTATCTCCTTCATACTGGATCCTGCAATCAACATATCATCCACATACAAGATTAAAAATACAAAAGAATCAGTGTATTTCTTGGAGTAGCAACACTGATCCTTTTCACTCCTGCGGAAGCCACTCTTGCTCGTAAAGGAGTCAAACTTCTTGTACCACTATCTAGGTGCTTGCTTCAGCCCATACAAGCTCCTGTTGATCTTGTTGACACCCAATTTTGACTCGCCCTTTTTCCTTTAATTACTTTTCCGATGCTTCTTGGCCCTAAATAATTTTAAAAAATTAAATAAAAATAAGATTTGGTATTTTTGTTTCTATTTCTACAAGTTTTAATAAGAAGATACCTTATTTTTATTCATAAAACTATTTTAATAATTAAGTATTTGACATCAAAATTATAAAATATATATGTTTTGGTGGTCACATTCGCATTCTTTCTAACTTTATTTTTGGGAAAGTATTGTGACCTTATAGGTATATTTTATTACACAAAATATATTTTTTATAAGATGTACATATATTTTATTATATTCTTATTTTTATGTATTTTATTATACTCTTATTTTCACACACACACATATATATACATATACATACACGTATTTTGTTAATAGGAGAGTCACGAAATATTAAGTTGGATGTCTGTACAAATTATGTCTGCAATTTATATACGTTAAACTAAAAATAGTTTTAAATAATTTTTAGGATATCAGGGAGCATCGATAGATTTAATTTCAATAGAAATAGAGTATTCGGGCTAAAAATAATCCAATTATTTATTTATTTTATTTTATTTTTCACCCAAACCCAACTCTTATTTTATGAATTTCAGCCAAGAGCCCGAATATCAGTCCAAAATTAGTATAATTACCATGTTCGCTTTGCCATTCCACCTCAATAGATACGATCTAATCAGACCCGGTGATTTATTCTAAATTTGAAGCATCCCAAAATTTTCAGTTATTTCTATTTATACAGGCATATATAATTTATCTTTATTTATTCAATTTATTTATATATTTATTTTCTTTTCTCTTTAAATTAAATTCTAACCGTCCAATCAGATATCAAACGGATCAAAAAATAATCACGTCTCAGTTAACTCTTTATATTTATCCATTAAGATTTATAACTTATTTTATTTATTTATTTATTTATTATTATTTATATATATATATATTAAAACAAAGACCGTCCGATCAAACGACCAAACGGTCCATATTTCAGTCAACAGACCCGTACAAGCAAACAACTGTCTTCACTTTCCTAGGCAAATACACACCTCTTCTTTTCCCAAGGAGCAATGTTCCATCAACATCAATTCTTCCAAACACAGAATAAAATTACACGCTTTATCCCTTCTCCCATTCTCACCTTCTCCTTCATCTCCACTAAACGGGAAACCCCTAATCCGCCCTAAAATCTAGCCGCCTACCACCCCTTTCTCCATTTTTATCCCTCTCAACCAGTGAATTCGTGAAATTAGAAAGAGACAGACCCGAATTGGTGTCTATCACCTATCTTAATTTCAAATCCGTCATTATGGCTCTGAAAAAAGCTTTCAAAAGTTGGAGATTCGGATTTGATACTCAAATCCTACCTCGTTTCTTGAGTTTTCTCTCATTTTTGGCTCCAAATCCGGACTTTCAAGTCTGGATTTGGCCTATAAAAAGGGGGAGAAAATTAGAATTGAACAAGAAGAAAAAAAGGGGGAGTTTAACAAGAGCAAAAAAAAAAATGAAAAAAGAATTCAAGATTGAGAGAACAACAAAAATCAGTGAAAAAAAAGATTTTTTTTGTTTGTCTTTAGGGGAAATTCGAAAGAGGTTTATGAGATAGAAGGAGTTTGAAATTGGTTTGAAACTTAGAAGAAAAAAGAGTTCCGAGGGTTCTCGCTTCTGTTTTAGAGTGGTTTTCCGAGCTGGTCACTCCCCGTCACTCATTTTGATTTTGGTTCTAGAATAAGTATTCTTCGGGTTGGATTTTAATCGTTGGAAACCCCATGAAGTTAAAAGCCCGAGTTTGCTGCACCCCAAAAGGTAAATCCGGGAGTTGGGAGTTCCGTCACGGGACTCATCTCGACCTGACTAATCAGGTCAACCGCTATAGGATTATCCGTCTTCAGAGTCTACGCCGTTAGGGTTTGGTCCCTCCTTAAGGAACTTGGCCATGTCTAACCTTTGCTCTCTCTATATTTCTTATCATTGTTATCTACTCTGCTAACTCTGTATTTACTTGAATATTCACTTGGTATGAATTGTTCGGTGTTGAATGAACCTTGTATTCATTTGATTTTGTTTAGCTCTAATTGTCTAGGTTTGATTTCATTAGCTATTTCTACCTAAAATGCTAGTTTTAGTATAAAACACGTCTCTTGAAAAGTATAAAAATTGTAATTTTTTTTTATGCGTGCAGATTTTTAAGATAAAAAATACTGTTTTCCTAGGCTTTAAGGTGTAGTCATTTTAGTATGTAAGTGCAGATTTTTATGTGTATCAAGATGCAATTTCAGCAGTAGCTAATACCACATATTTGAGGTCAAAATTTACAACAATTCAAGGGTAAAAAATGCAGATTTTTTATGGGAAAAACAAGCTGTTTCTTTTGTGAACTCGACGCGTATATTATTAAACGTCGAAATGTTGTCACTTTTTCTTGTCAAGTGAGAAAACATTTTAAAAATAGGCGGTGATCAATTTTGACGCTAAGAACGCAGTTTTATTTTTATTTTTCTAGAGTTTGAAAGTGGTTCTCTAAAGCATAACAACGTAGTTTTCAAGAGTTAAAGTACATTTGTAAAGGAAAAGCAACTTAGTTGGGCTTTGATGTAGTTTGTTGAGAACTAATTTTGTAAAGGTACTTGTCGTAAAATGAGCATCTTTGTCTCAATGTTATATCGAAACTTCATTTTCAACATTCGTTTTGTATATCAAATGCTTTATTTTTCAACATTCGTTTCGAGTTTTCAGATTTCAAAGGGTTAGAAACACAAGATATATATGTGTTACGCTACCATATATGAGGTATATCTTATTATTTTCCTACTATTATGACAATTATTTTCATCCTTATTAGTACTATCCTTATCACTAATATTTCTTTATTTTATCACTGCCATTACCATCATTATTACTATTAGTTGCTATTGTTATTATTTTTATTATTACCATTATTACCACTATTATTATTATTATTATTATTATTGTTGTTGTTGTTATTATTATTATTATTGTTATTGTTATTGTTATTATTGTTATTGTTATTGTTGTTGTTATTGTTATTGTTATTGTTGTTGTTATTGTTATTGTTGTTGTTCTTGTTGCTGTTGTTCTTCTTGTGTTCACAATCTATCACGTATTTTTTGCACCAATACATTCGGTAAGTAAATTCTCACGCTACAATATACTTACTTATTCGCTAAATAATTCTAGTTAAGTATTTTAATTCACCTACCTTTTTTAATTCTCTTACAAAATTATACGACTTTAAACTCTCTAACATATAGAAATTATGTTATCATTCTTTTCATATTTAAAAAAAATGCATGCATATTTTCGCAGTAATTACATTATTTCCTTATACATGGTAGTGTCATGTTTACTATACCTAGAATTTTCTTCTAAGTTAGTAATAACAAAATTTCTCATCACCATTTTAAGCAAATAACAGATTAAAAGCTTTTTCTAAATATTTTTCTAAACTAAGCGTAAGGACTATCTTCTGGTAGGCTCTGAGAGGTGCCTAACACCTTCCTCTCGAGTAACCAAAATCCTTACTCAGAATCTTAAAATGTTTTCGATAGACTAAAACAAAGTTTTTTACAACAAAAAATGATTTTTTCCTAATTTTCCTAATAAATTAAGTGGCGACTCTAAAAAATAAATTTTCAAATTTCAAGAGTCACGACATGCAACCATACGTCGTGTACTATTTCGAACGGTTTGAAACAGAGACGCGACAGAATGGCGACTCTACTGGGGATCCTTTGAACTTAGGTTTTAACCTTAACATGCTTAGTTTAGGATTGCATGCTTTATTGTGTTATTTGCTTGCTTATTTTTCATATCATGCTTTCTGTGAAAGGACGTGAGCCAAATCCGAACTCGCGTTCCTTATTTGTTTGTATAACACTACTTGTTATTGCTTTATCACTTGTATTATTCCTATTGAGTCTTGGTCGTACACAATCCACACACTGAACAGCGAGGGGTGTACCTGCACTCCTCCGAAACCTCTTTGGATTCCTTAGTTTCAGAGTTGGTGCAGTTAGGTTAGTGCACCTTCTCGCAGCTATTTAGTCCCACTTTTGAACATTTAGGAGAAAAAGATCCTACTCTAGTGATAGGTCATATTGCATACACCTTAGGCGAAACGGTCCAGGGTATCATTCCGCAGTTAGAAAACCACCCTTTAGTGTCAATGGGTCCTTCACGAACCCAACGACGGTATATGTGTGGAATGATTAATTGATCCAAACATTAAAAGCGTAATAAATTTAGGACATTGAACTTACCATACCCTTTTCTTTGCATAGATCAAAATCAACCAAAATCTCGCCAACATCCATATGCTGATTGACATTCCCCATATCCTAAGACATTGGTGGGGAAACATCAGAGTGTCGCATGGAGGAGAGGTGTTTGCGCATTTGGGATCTTTGACAGATCTAATGGAGATAAGGGCAAATAGGCTACCGATTTGATTCCTAGTTGAGTTATGGGACCCGACTACGGTTACTTTCAGATTCAGGGATTTCGAGATCACACCCACCTTAAAAGAGATCAGCCAAATGGCTAATTTTTCATTAACAGGACGGGTATCTTTGGCCCTCCATATTACTGCAGGTAGCCATTTTTTTCATGAAATAGGGTTAAAAGTTGGAACAGGCTTGAGAATGGTTGAGGCAGGCTGGGTAAGCCTGGTTTATCTCTTCGAGAGGTTCAGTAGAAGAGAAAGTTATGATCGCTTTCAAGAGGAGTTTTCCTTCACCAAGGTCGACTGGGAGAGGCATAGAGCCATTGTGTTTATGATGGGTTTTCTCGGTATTATGATGTTCCCAATCAGAGGGAACCGGATCAGCATTCACATACTCCCCATGGTCTTATTCATGTGTAGGGGACCAATCAGGACCACGATTGTGTCGATGATTCTAGCAAAAGTCTTCCGGTCTTTGTCCGCATGTTCCAGGGGGCACAATTTTTTTAGAGGCTGCAACCTAATGCTCCAAGTTTGGGCATTAGAGCACTTTTATCATAGAGATGGTGTCGGAGAGGCTGGCCCTAATCATATTTGCAGCCACAGACTTAGAGTGGCTATATGGGAGATGCCAGTCAATGAGGAGCAGTGGCACAACTTTCTAATCCATCTTACCGGTAACCTCATCCTGTAGAGGCTACCATGGGTTAGTGGTCGAGTAATGCTAAGAAGGTATTACACTTACTTTCTTGAGTTGATTGGGTTGGAGAGGATCCAGCCATATGCGCCTTTGAGAGTTCTAAGACAATTCGGCCTGATTCAGAATATGCCTCTATGGTCAAAAATGGCATTGTCAGAGATTGATTATGAGGGAAGAATCCCTGTAGAGAGGCTTCGCAACCTAACCCATGGATGGGGATAGATTTTCAGTTTGGGCATGGGGGGTAACCCATACTGCACTCCCGAGTACTACACCTGGTACAGGTTGGAAGAAATTCTAGCTTTACCTAGTTTTATGTCACTCCAAGGGCTTGCCGACATTCATAGAGCGGACCAGATTCGAGAGCAACTATTTCATATTAGGCCGGTAACCATAACCATGTATGAGTAGGTGATTCCTGGATCGGTGGATCACCTCATCGCTGCTGTAGATGACGAACCCGAGGAAGAGATAGAGGAAGATCCTAAGGAAGACCTAGAATAAGCTCCCGAGAAAATGGAGGAAGATCCTGAAGAGAGCCCAGAGGAGGACCCGAAGGAAGATCCGGAGGAGGAATCAATGAAAGAGCAGGATGGGGATCTGGCAGAGGAGATGGAGGAAGACCCTGAAGAAGAACAGTATGGGCCAATAGACTTCAGCGGAGCAGACGAAGACTTTCAAGGGCAGCAGTTAGATGGATCCCCAGAGTATCACCCTGGGCCCTATTATGACCTCGATGATGATGATGATGATCCCCCTAGCTGGCCTTAGGATCCATCTTGTTATTATAGAGGATCTTGTACGACCTATCTGTACTTTTGTCTTTCATTTTTGTTTTCCCTAAAAAGGGTCTTGCATGACCTCTATTGATATTGTCATAGGCTACCATGATGTAATCTTTAGTTTAAAACTTTTCTTTGTAACCTGTGGCTTCACATCTTGCCTTTTTCATTAATCAAAATCCCTTTTATCCTGAATTTAATTACAATTTAAAGCTTTAGATCAATTAATCGTGTTTGCAGCGTAGGCCTACCTATGGCAAAAAGAGGCTCTATATTAGGACGCGTTTGAATGTCGCCAACTTGGTGTATATATGTGCTACTTGTTACATTTACGTTATCGCCCAAACTAACATAGTTTTCTTTTTTTTTTCTTTCTATCTTTCCTTTTGCTTATTAATTCCCCTAAAAAAGAAAAAGTTGATTTGTGTCGACTGGAAAACTGGCGGAGTCCCAATACAATCTTCGATCGAAAGACAAAATTACTAACAGAGACAAGGCCGCATAATCCCAATGGATGACATCGAGAGTTCTCAAAGGCCGTCGGATACTCAGAACGATGATTAAATGGTCAATATGGCACAGGAAATCGAGGTCCTGAAAGAAGAACTCCGTCAAATGCAGGATCTAACCAAGCTTACAATAGCTAGTTTTCCCGCTCAGCCGCAGGCTCCAAGTATTAAATTTCCTCCAGGTGCTTTCACTAACCAAGCAAGTATACCACAAGCTCAAGCACCGCTTGCTTTCCAACCCACTGCTAGAACAGTGCCTGGTTATCTATTTCTTACTCATAACTTTACTATTCCGATCCATCAAGAGATGCAACACATACCCGAGGCACATGTCACTTGTAAGATTCCTGTGCCACCTGTATACGCTACTAAAGCTCCTACCTTCGCAACATCTGTGACTTTTAAGGTTCCATATGAGGATGATCGATATGCGGGGCTAGGAAAAGGTATCTGATCAAGTGAAGAAGGATCGATAGCAGCCCAACTTGAGAGGTTAAAGAGAGCATTCAGAAATATGCAAGTTACCAGAGGGGCTGAATGCTTGGACAACGATGACTTATGCATTCATCCAGACATCGACATGCCAGCAGGATACAAACTACCAAAGTTTGATGTGTTTGATGAAACAGGTGACCAGCATGCGCACCTGAGGGCCTACTGCGATAAGTTGGTTGGAGTAGGAAGGAATGCGAAGTTAAGGATGAAGCTGTTCATTCGAAGTTTGTCGGGAGAAGCTTTGACTTAGTATACTCGAAAAGACCCTCGTAAGTAGCGTAACTGGAGGGAAATGGTGGAAGACTTCATGAGTCGCTTCAGGTTCAACACTGAGATTGCCCCAGACAGGTTTTCATTGACCAACATACAGAAGAAGCCATCAGAATCATTTCAAGAATACGTATGGCATTGGAGGACCGAGGCTGCTAGGATCCAACCTCCACTATATGAAAGTGAACTCTCAAAGTATTTTATCCGAGCTCAAGAGGGAGTCTACTTTGACAAGATGATGTCGATGATGGGCCAAAGGTTAGCGGAATTAGTCAAAATGGGAGATTTCATAGAAGAAGGCATTAAGTCGGGAAAGATCCAATCTATGGCTGCACTGGAAGCTGCGAGTAAGGCCATACAAACTGGTTCCATTAATGGCAATAAGAAGAAGAGGGAGGATGTTTCAACGCCATACCATACTACCAACCTGGAAATCCTTCTTACCATTACCCTAACAACCCCCAAATTATTGCACACGTCCCAGTATACAATACTCAACCACATTATAATCCACCTCGAGCTCCAGTATACCAGAATCCACCAAGACCATACGCCCCTATCCAAGCTCCAGCTCACTAAAATAGACCAGCCTATGCACCCAGACCACGTCCAAACTTTAAAGCTAGAAATACCCGCACCTACACAGCGATTGCAGAAACTTTAACCCAGTTGTTTGAAAGGTTGACGGCTGCCGGTTTGTTGCATCTAATTGAGGGAAAGGCCCTTAATCCAACCTCTCAAAAATTTGACAGTAGCAAGCGGTGCGCCTATCACTCAAGAGTCCAAGGGCACGACACGGAAGACTATTACTGCTTGAAAAATCAAATTGAGTCTCTGATAAGGAGGGGTATAATCAAATGCACCGCCGCAGCTCCCAATGTGAACAATAACCCCTTGCCAAATCATGGAAATCAGGAATTAAACATGATTACTCTAGAGGAGGAGTATGATTTGGAAGAAACTATTATGCCTACATGGAGTGCAGAGGAGATCGCCACTACATCCCTATCACAGCCATTTATCACAGTTTAGTTGAGGGAGCCTATAACTGTTGAGACCTACCTGCCGAGAGTCGTAGTAACCACATCTGCCACTGGGAGGACCGACTATGATACCAAGGCAGTCCCATGGGACTATCGAGCTAAAACTAAGGGAAAAATGATAGATGCTGCTGCGGCTCAAGGGATGACCAGGTCAGGAAGGTGTTATGCACTAGAGGAACCAAATCATTGAGTTCTCGGGAAAGATCAGAACCTAAGAAGAAATATCACAAATGTCAAAGTTGTAGAATTTTGGAAAAATATGCATCCCAAGGACTATTCAGTCGAAGATTAACTCAAGAAGATGCCGGCCCATATATCTGTCATGTCCTTGATTATGAGTTCTGAAGCCCATAGAAATGCTTTGATGGAAGTGTTATCTGGGATTAGCATACCAAAGGAGACAACTAGCGAGACTTTGGCCGCAACAATCGGGCGAGTGGTAGAGGCAAATAAGGTCTCTTTTTATGATGATGAGTTACCGTCAGAAGTGGCTACACGCAACAAAGCGCTTCATATTGCGGTCAGATATCATGATAAAATTGTGAACAGGGTCTTGATCGATGGTGGTTCAGGTTGCAATATCTGTCCGTTCTCTACTCTAAGGGATTTAGGTGTGAATATAGAAGATATAAGGGAGAGTAGGGTTAAGGTTAGAGCCTTTGATGGGTCGCAAAGGAGTGTCATTGGGGAAATTTACTTAACACTACAGATAGGACCAACAGAATTTCCTATCTTATTTCAGGTCATGGATGTGTCATCTAGCTATAACCTATTGCTGGGAAGGCCATGGGTCCACATGGTAAGAGCCATTCCTTCCACTCTCCATCAGTGTGTGAAGTTTGAATGGGGTCGCACAGAAGTTACTATCCATGGAGGACTCAGTCATCCTATTTATTCTGTCAATTCAGTCCAAGCCACCGAAGAGTTAGATGGAGCCACTTTCTATACTCTGTAGATCATGCAAACTGTAAAGATCAATGAGAAGGCAATGCCAGCTGAAGCGAAAATGTCGAATGCTGAAAAAATGGTTGCGTCAGAGATGTTGAAATATGGGTATCTGCCCAAGATAGGACTAGGACCCAGAGCCGATGGTATAGTCGAGCCAATTTAATTAAAGCAGTAGAAGGTTACTACAGGGCTTGGATATGAGCCTATTTCTGGAGCAGCCTGCAGTAAAGGATTTAGAATGAGGATATTTATGCCATCCCAAGTCCTGGTTTCAGAACAAACAGATGATGAAGATATCACAGAAGGAACAGGAAATTTTTTTGTGGCCGTAATCGAAGAAGAATCAGAGATAGCTTTCCAGAAGCTTACCATCCGTGATGTTGAGTCTGGAGAAGCCTTGCAGAACTGGACCATCAGCCCAACCCTGTTTCGTCAGGAGTCTGGTAGTATGGGAGTGTTGTTTTTTTTTCTTTTAAAATATTATTATTTTGTTTGCATGATCAATTTAGGCTTGAGTCATGCCGAAGCTCTTTTGCCACTTGCCTTTTGTCAAAACCCAATGCTTTTGTTAATAAAAGTTCTTATTTTCAAAACTTATTTTCCTATTTTCAATATCTATTTACTTTACTCACTTTTTATACTTTTCAACACAAATGTTAATAAAAAACCTCGTTCCACGATTATGACATGTAACGAATCTGTTGAGCAAAATGCAAGCGATGAACAAGATTACGAGGAGTACGATGAGATCAAGATGCCTGAAAACCTGCCACAGGAGATCGAGAAACTTGAGAGTCAGAAAAGCCTAATATGGATGAAATTGAAGTCGTCGATTTGGGCGATGAAGAAACGACAAAGGAAATACGAGTCAGCATACACTTGGAGGCCGAAAGGAAGGAGGAATTGATAAGTCTGCTCAAGCAATACGTTGATGTATTTGCTTGGTCTTACGATGACATGCCTGGTATAAGCACTGATATCGTCTTGTATTGACTACCGACTAACCCCATATGCCCACCAGTGAAGCAAAAGACAAGGAAATTCAAACCTGATATGAGTTTGAGAATCAAGGAGGAGGTGACCAAGCAGATAGAAGCCAACGTCGTGAGGGTCATAACTTATCCACCTAGATGGCCAACATCGTACCCATACCAAAGAAGGACAAAAAGATAAGAATATGCGTAGATTATTGGGATCTCAACAAGGCTGGTCCAAAAGATGATTTTTCTCTCCCAAATATTCACATTCTCATCGATAATTGTGCAAAACATAAGTTGCAGTTATTTGTTGATTGTTTTGTGGGATATCATCAAATCTTGATGGACGAGAATGATACAGAGAAGACAACCTTCATCACACCGTGGGGAGTATATTGCTACAGGGTAATGCCATTTGGACTTAAAAATACCGGTGCGACGTACATGAGGGCCATGACTACTCTTTTCCATGATATGATTCACAAAGAAATTAAAGTGTATGTGGATGATGTCGTCATCAAATCGAAAAGGAGTTCGGACCATTTGGATGATTTACGAAAGTTCTTTGAAAGGATGTGAAGGTACAACCTAAAGTTGAATCCAACTAAATGCGCCTTTGGAGTTCCCGCGGGAAAGTTATTGGGATTTATTATTAGTAGGAGAGGTATAGAGCTGGACCCATCCAAGATAAAAGCAATCCAAGACTTACCACCTCCTAAGACCAAAAAGGACGTAATGAGCTTCTTGGGAAGACTCAGTTACATCAGTCGGTTCATGGCACAGTCCACAATAATTTGTGAACCAATATTCAAGATATTGAAGAAAGATGCCGTCACTGGATGGACTGAAGAATGTCAGAAGGCTTTTGACAAAATTAAGGAATATTTGTCTAACACACCAGTATTGGTTTCACCAGAACTAGGAAAGCCGTTGTTGTTATATCTATCTGTTATGGATAATGCCTTTGGATGTATGTTAGGGTAGCAAGATGATACGGGAAGGAAAGAGCAAGCCATTTAATACCTGAGTAAGAAATTCACACCGTATGAAGCTAGGTATATATTGTTGAAGCGGACTTGTTGCGCATTGACCTGGGTTGCGCAAAAGTTAAGGCACTACCTGTCCGCGTATACCACGTACCTAATTTCGAGAATGGATCCACTCAAGTACATATTTCAGAAGCCAATGCCTACTGGAAAGTTGGCAAAATAGCAGATCTTGTTGAGTGAGTTTGACATTGTGTACATGACACAAAAAGCTGCTAAAGGACAAGCTTTAGCTGATCCCTCACAGAAAATCCAGTAGATCAAGATTACAGGCCGCTCAAGACCTACTTTCCTAATAAAGAGGTGTTGTTTGCAGGAGAAGACATCTCAGAGTCATATGATGGATGAAGGATGTTTTTCAATGGAGCAGCAAACTTTAAAGGAGTCAGAATTAGAGCAGTCCTAGTTTTAGAAATAGGTCAACACTACCCAATATCGACGAAGATTAGGTTTCCTTGCACAAATAATATGGCAGAATAGGAGGGTTGCATTCTCGGGCTTAAGATAGCAGTAGATATGGACATTAAAAATCTATTGGTGATAGGAGATTCAGATTTGTTGATCCATCAGGTGCAAGGAGAATGGACCACCAAGAATGTCAAAATCCTTCCTTATGTCAATGTGTTAAGGTATTGAGCAAAAAGTTTATGAAGATCGAATTCAGGCATGTCCCTCAAATTCAAAATGAGTTTGCTGATGCCTTGGTGACACTATCTTCAATGATTTAGCATCCAGATAAGAAATATGTCGATCCCATCAAAGTGGAGATACACGACCAACAAGCCTACTGTTTCCATGTAGATGAAGAGCCAGATGGAAAGCCTTGGTACTATGACATTAAGAGGTTAGTTGGAGCAGGAGGATATCCAGAAGGTGCTATTAGCAAATAGAAGAGGACTTTAAGAAGGATGTCCAATCACTTCTTTCTCAACGGGGAAATCCTATAAATGAGGACTCCAGACCTAGGGCTGCTACGATGCGTTCATGCCACGGAGGCCACGAGATTGTTAGAGGAGTTACATGTAGGAACCTGTGGACCCCACATGAACAGTTTCATGCTTGTAAAGAAGATTTTGAGAGCTGGATATCTTTGGATGACTATGGAGAGGGATAACATTCGATTCGTGCAGAAGTATCACCAATCTCAAGTTCATGGAGACTTTATACGAGTTCCGTCAAACAAACTCAATGTGATGGGTTATCCTTGGCCGTTTGCTTCTTGGGGCATGGATGTTATTGGGCCCATAAAGCCTCTTGCGTCCAATGGACACCGTTTTATCTTGATTGCTATCGATTACTTTATAAAGTGGGTTGAGGCCTCAACACATAAGGCCGTAACAAAGAAGGTGGTAGCAGATTTTGTTCGCAACAACTTAGTCTGTCAGTTTGGATTTCCAGAGTCAATCATAACAGATAATGGAGCCAATCTTAATAGCGACCTGATGAGAGAGATTTGTGAAAGGTTTAAGATCTCTCATCAAAATTTGATGGCTTATTGACCACAAGTGAATGGAGCGGTTGAAGCTGCAAACAAGAATATCAAGAGGATCTTGAGGAAAATAGTGGACGATAATAGGGAATGACATGAGAAGTTACCATATGCTTTACTTAGATATCGCACCATAATCAGAACTTCTACTGGGGAAACTCCCTACATGTTGGTTTATAGGTTAGAAACAGTGATACCTGCAGAAGTAGAGATACCTTCTTTGAGAGTCATTCAGGAGATTGGTCTAGACGACGCTGAATGGATTCGTAGTAGGATTGAGCAGTTGATGCTAATTGATGAGAAAAGATTGGATGCAATCTGTCATGGTCAACTCTATCAAAATAGAATGATCAAGCCGTTCAACAAGAAAGTGAAGCCTCGTCGATTCACACCGGGAGAGTTAGTATTGAAGAAGATATTCCCTCACCAAGATGAAGCCAAAGGAAAATTTATGCCAAATTGGCAAGGTCCTTACATAGTTCATCGAGTACTCTCAGGAGGAGCAGTAATCCTTGTAGAAATGGACGGCACAATAAGCACAAAGCCAATCAACTCAGACGCCATCAAGAAGTACTACATTTGAAGACATTAGGACTACTTATTAGCCTAATTTCCCACGGCGGGATACGTAGGCAGCCCACATAGGGTTTGGTTTCCCTTAGAAAATCCAAAACATCATCCTTTCATGTATTTAGAACTACACTCGACCTGACTTCCCACGGCGGGATATGTAGCCAATCCATATCGGTTCAGTCCCTTCATATTTTTACCTTTTTATTGTACTGAACTACGGCCTAACCTGATTCCACTTAGGATACGTAGGCAGCCTGAGTCAGGCTCGGTCACTGCACTATATATTTTACTTTTCCCATTGTATTGAACTACGTGATGACCTGATTCCACTTGGATACGTAGGAAGTCTGAGTCAGACTCGGTCACTGCATTTCATACTTCATTCTCCACCCTTGAACTACGTACAGACCTGATTCCACTTGGATACGTGGGCAACCTGAAAGGTTCGGTCTTACCTTTAGGAAAATCCCCTGTCGCTCGTAGTGTAACCCCAGAATATGAGCGATCTCACCGCCAGAGTCGTCATAGCATCAACAAAGTCAGAGGAGTTTGTCACACCCTCTTTTTTCATCCAAAAAAAGAAAGATTATTTTAGGTTTGAAAGGGTTTTTATTATTAAAGTGACAAAGAAAAAATTTCTGAAAAAGGATTATTTACATTCTAAACTCAGAGTCGCCACTTGGCATAATCCGGTGTGCCAAGTCACCTTTGAAAGATCCTTTTCGAAATGATTTAACTCTTTAAAACTGATCCGCGAATAGAGATTTCAGCTAAGGAATTCTATTGACCGAGGGGAAGGTGTTAGGCACCCCTCGATCTCGTGGTTTGACCACGGTCGCTTGGTGGAGCGTATCGGCTAATTTTGACACTATGAATGTACAAACCATAAAGAAGCACGTAAAGCAATCAAACCAACAAACCAAACAAAATGAATAAAAGTATAGTGTTCAGTCCAATTATACAGTTCCAAAAATAAATAAAAATGCAAAAATAAATCCTATCTAACCTATACTAATCCTAAATACTCTCCCCGGCTTTACCCGATGCCTCGAACCTTCCTCACGAACGTCTTCCGCCAACATAGTATGTCGGGGTATTCTCCAGTGAATAAATACATCAATCTTCGGGGATTTCCTTGTCCAAATGAATACACTTCAATCCAAAAATATAAACTAACGCATTTCAATAAAAAACTTTCATCATTCAACGATCGCAAGTCATAAACTTTGCCTAATCCACTTATATTTGCCTATCACATTTCGACTTATTAGGCTACTACCACATTTAACAACGTCAAAATCAATCAAGATGACAAATTAAATAAACTAAGTGAATTTGCAAATTAGCCAACTTTCGATACCACCCCGAATTATGGTTTAACCCTAAATCGAGTCCCAGTTCTTTGATTATTTCAATTCACAACAATCGACTGATCGATATCAACAACCAACCATGATGATCCAAAACATATCAAAATCAACAAAATAGAATCCACACACCATGAATTTACCACACCAAGTCCACACACCATGAATTTACCACACCAAGTATCACATAATTAAGAATTAATTGAGAATGAGATAAAGAATGGACCTTAATGTCGCTTTTATTCAATCAAATAGAGGAGCTTTAAGAATTCAAAACCTCGATTCGAACCTCGATGATAAACAAACTCCGAACTCGATACCGAGAAATAAATATCCAGATAGATTTGAACCCAAAATCAACTCCAAAATAGAATTAAAGCAGAAACATTAAACCAATAGAGACAGAAATCATGAAGAACTGAGAAAAACCCATTTCAAAATCTCATCAGAGTCGACCCGAATCTCAACAGAACCAAACCAACTATCGATTTCAAGTAGTTTAAATCATTGGGTTAGATTTTCAGCGGCGATAGAGATGGAATATAGGTCAACGATGCTCGAATCCAAGGAACAGTGATTGATTCCGGTGAAACAGTCACCGAAAAACTCGACGTCAGCTAGATTTTGTTCGTCTTTCCTTAATTCCTCTCCGTTTGTGTTCTCTATCTCTCACATTATTTTCCTGTCAGCTATCTCTCTATTCCTCTCTCACTCACAATCTCCCTCTCAATCTCTCTGTTCTCTCTCTTTGATCTCTCTCACTTACTCTATGTTTATGTGAGCTGTGACAGTGAAAGAATAGTGAGGTGCGTGTGTTTCTATCCAGTAAAGCTGTGCGTGAAGTTCGGTGAAAGAAGAAAAAAAGATGGACCGTATTGTTGTGATTTTTTTTGGCATCAATGGAAAAAAATAGAGGAGTATTGTTGTTGATGATAAAGTTCAATGGTGGGGCCCTCCTCTTTTTTGTTTTCTCCTGTATGAAAATCCCCTGTATGTTGTCTTTCTTGGAAATGGAAAAGTGATGTTAGCTCGTTTCAATTTTTAATCCCTCCTCATTAAAATAGTAAAACCGTGTAGATAAGGTAGGTAAGGGGGTGGGTCATGTGGGTAGGAAGGTAAGGAGAGGTGATTAGGATAAAGTTTGTTAAGGGGTGGTGGTTGATTTGTTATCAAAAGAATATTCTTGAATTGGATTGGTTAGAGGTTTGTTATTATTATCTTTTTGTATTTTGTGGGGTATAATAACATGGATGAGGGTACATGGTAGGATAAGGTAAAATGGGTAAAACCGATATCAGGGAGGGACGAAATTAAGTGTCTACATCATGCCCCCTTTGAATGTAAACACGAATGTTTTCAGACAAAGAAGTATACAGCGAGACAGAATTTTATCCCGACCATTATTCAAAGGGAGAAACAGAAAGACAAGGGGCAATCGAGTTGGAGAGTCGAGTGAGGTCCCTTCGAGGTTCCAGTTCGCGACTTTATCACTACATCAAAAATAAAAATTACAAGTTAAAACATAAATGAAATTATAAAATCCTATCTATACAGCTTCTGTTGGACTCCTGACTTAAGTTTCATCACCTTATTCTTCAGGTGGTCTCCTGACTTGCCATTTCATCACTTGTTGCTTGGTCTTCAATTGCTTCACCTTGTTGCTTAAATTTTCATTTATTTGCCCTGTGCTTCGGGCGGGCTCCTGACTTGCCATTTCATCACCTTGTTCTTCAGGTGGGCTCCTGTCTTGCAATTTCATCAACTTGTTGCTTGCCTTTCAATTTCTTCACCCTGTTCTGCAGGCGGGCTCCTGACTTGCTATTTTTAAATCTGTTTAACTTTTAATTTCTTCACCTTGATGCTTGGTTTTCCATTTATTCGCCCTGTGCTTCGGACAAACTCCTGAAATCACATCAAAACTGGAAAGAAAATTATCCCAAACAAAAATTATTATAAAGAGAAATTTCGTTTGCCAGAAAAGTAAAGTTCCAAAAACAAGATTTAAATTTTGCCCCAGTTTATCATCAAAGGACTTTTGTGAAAGTCACATCATTATAGGTATTAAGGAGAATGAATCGACTAAAAGGTACGCCTTATAGGAAGCAAAGGGATGACTCGACTAAAAGGTAGTCTTATAGGGGTCACGAGGGAATGACTCGACTAAAAGTTACGTCTTGTAGGAATCATGGGGAATGAATCTACTAAAAGGTACATCTTATAGGAATCCAGGGAAATGAATCGACTAAAAGTTATGCCTTGTAGGAATCAAGGGGGATGACTCGACTAAAAGGTACGTCTTCTAAGGGTCAAGGGGGATGACTCGACTAAAAGGTATGCCTTATAGGAATCAAGGGGGATGACTCGACTAAAAGGTACGTCTTATAAGAATCAAGGAGGATGACTCGACTAAAAGGTACGCCTTACAGGAATCAAGGAGGATGACTCGACTAAAAGGTATATCTTATAGGAATCAAGGGAAATAACTCGACTAAAAGGTACATCTTCTAGGGGTCAAGGAAGATGACTCGACTAAAAGGTACGTCTTATAGAAATCAAGGGAATGACTCAACTAAAAGGTATGTTTTATAGGAATCAAGGGAAATGACTCGACTAAAAGGTACGTCTCCTAGGGGTCAAGGGAGATGACTCTACTAAGAGGTACATCTTCTAGGAGTGAAGGTTCAATTTAAGAAGTGTATCACCCAACAAATAAAAACTAAAATCCCTGGATAGGAAAGTGTGTCTCCGAGGGATATAAGATGATGAATTTTTATCAAGATTTAATTATCAAACCTATGCAGCAACATTGCTTCTTGCATTTGTAAAAACGAGAAATTAGGGGCCTTGATGTTTAGGCTTTGAAATCCTTGATTTGAAGGTGACATGTGTTCCTGTTTCATGCAAATAAAAGTTGTGAGCTTAAAAACATGGAGGCAGGTTTGTGTCTTTGGCTTTCGTGGCAAATGCTCTTGCCGTCATCACATTTAACCTTGCTTCCAATCATTACATATATCATTGACTTGATGCATCATTGACCCAAACTCAGATTATTAAGAGTGGCTTTGAAACAAATGCGGTATCTTTGCTTTGCCATGCTCCTCAGATAGACCCCTTGGAACCTTGGTATTTCATGAGTTCCCAGACTTATTTGTTGACAAAAATTTCTGTTTGCCTCATTTTGGCTCACAATCATGTCTCTTTCATGCGTTGGCCTTTCTACCTTGCTTTGTACAATTGAAGAAACTGGTAACCAGTTTTGAAATCTTTCTCACTTAGTTTGACATAGACTTGGCTCAAAGACAAGAAACGAAAAAAAAAGAATGACAATTTTTGTTTGGATAATTAACTCAAGAAAGATAAAATAAAAATAAAGAGAAGAAAGAAAAGACAATGAATGTCCCCTTTTGAAACAAAGAAACGAAAAATTCATCTTAAAATGACAGTTAACACTAATTATTATGCCATGCATTTTGGATTAAGCAGCTTGATCTTTTCATCCAATCTTTCTACCCATTGTTGTTGAGTTAATGGCCTTGAAACTGAGTTGCTTCCTTAGGTCAACTGCATTTAAGTCCCCATTCGGCTAGTGGCGCCTTTAAGGGCTTTCGCCAACAAGCTTCTCTCATTTATTTTTATCACCTCACCATTGCCTTATGGTATCTGAGAGGGTTTTTCACCAATAAGATTCTTTTATTTTTATTTCTCTCAACTCACAGTCGTCTTACAGTGCATATGAGGGTTTTAACTAATAAGACTCTCTCATTTTATCTCTCTCAACTTACCATCATCTTATGATGCCCTCAGGGGTTTTCACCAATAAGACTCTCTTATTTTTATTTCTTTCCCGATTTCTTATGCTGAGGAAGACCAGTAGTACCCTAAAATGCATCATCATATCCATTGCATGCTTAGCCTTAACATTATCAAAGATTGATCTGAAGGACTTTCTTTGGTTGTAATTTGGCTTTTGGATAAGATTAGAAAAAAAAGGATGACATGAGACCCAAACAACACTCGAAGTGGGGTAGGACTTACAACTTTTGGAATAGACTCAAACAATGAGGATTAACTCATGCCCTAATTTCTTTTGACTGGGCAATTCTAAATTTTTTATTTGGTTGAACCGAGCCCTGAGTAGGGCAGCCTACGTATCTCTCCCTTGAAAGAGGAGAATCAGGTTACGCATAGTTCCGACAGCTTGTTCTTTCATTTGATTCTATTTTTTTCTTTTGTTGACTCTTTTTCTCTTTGGGACTTTTCTGATTTTATTTTTCTTGACACTCATTTTTTCTTTCTTTTTCGACATATTTTTTTGAATTTTGTTGACTCTATATTGATTCCAAAAGAGGGATATGAAAGAAAATAACACTAAGGCCCAAATAGGGTAAACAAAGGATAACACAATGTTTGGATAGCAGAATGAAATGCCTTCGTCATATCAATTCTTAAAAATGCTAGTACATAGCATGTAATGGAAAGTGCACTATCAAGATCACTTATGAAATATTTTACAACACTAACTTGCCCCGAGCATGTGTGCCACCTCTTTTTCTATAGTTGCCCAGCATACAACTTCACTTTGCTGTACATTCCTCATGCTGAAGGACTCATGACTTCGTGGAGCTAATTTTCTTCCTGTTCCTTTTGACATAGGATCACACATTCACTACTTGACCTAATCGAGATATGTATTTCAATTGATGACCAAGTTATTCTTATGATTCTCAAAATAACAGCCTTAATTTTCAAAGAAGGCTTCAACTTGATCACCAAATGCCCCAACACTCTATCTATTTTCTCAGATGCTCTTTTTTCTAACTTTAACCCCCTGATTCAATGTCCATGCTTAAACTGGATTTTAAGATCTGGCTGTAAATTTCACTAGCATGTCATGTCGCTAGAGTCAACATAAAATGTACTATGTAAAGAAAACAAACAAACAACACATATTTAAAACACAAAGAAAAATGGGAAACTTCATTTAATAAAAATGAAAGATAGAAGGGTTTGAACATAGTGACAAAGGGACAAAACAAGATAGATCCCGAACTACAATCCTGAAATAATTCAGATAACAGAAAATAAAACAAAATAAACTATCAGACCTCTTCCTAGTAGGGAGGGGTGACTTCTCAATTGCTTAGCCTGACATCTTAGGTATTAGTTTGCATATCAGCATGACTAGAGCTTTCCTCACTTTCAATGTTCTGCGCCATAATTGATTTATCTTGAATCTTCTTTTCAATTTCTCTTTTCAAAGCACGACAATCTTCAATACTGTGACCCTGAACATCAGAATGATATACACATCTTACATTAGGATCAAAACTTCTTAAATATGGGTCAGGAGTATACCGAAGGAGAGGAGTGATCATGCCCTGTTGTACCAATCTCTAGAATAAACTGGCATAGGATTCTCCAATAGGAGTGAAATTATCTTTTTCCTTCCTCCTCTTTGCGAATTCTAACCTTGGATGACACTTAGATTTAGAGGCTCCTTGGTAAATTTGTGAGGGTCGAGGACGATGTTGAGGGACAGGTGCATGCCATTATGGATAAGAAGATGGATGAGCATACAATTATGCATTGTTCAAAGGATATTGAGGAAGTGGAATGGGATTTCTGGGATTTTGGGGAAAGAAACCTGGTTGCAAGTGGTTATGTGGATCTAATATGTAAGCTCTGGGTTGAGGCTGGCAGTATTGGTGGGTTGGACCTCTCAAACTCTGCTTTGGCCCTGGCATGACAATAGGTACGTTTTTCTTCTTCCTTTCTTCAGTTATCCTTGGTTGATTGCAATGTTGTCCCAAATATTTCACAGAATCCTTCTGTCCATCACGCTCCCCAAAATTTTGATATCTCAAAGCTGGCAGGAAGGTTAACACTTGAAGATATGCCCCAGTTTTTATATGAAACATTTTCATAGCCCATAAGTTCAGGAGAATTTTTCATATCATTTTCTACACTCTTAACTTTCCCAACCACTTTCTCTAGCTCTTCTAGCATCCTAGGCTTCTTAGTAAGAAATTTTGGCGGTCAACTTAATTTAACGGTAGGCTCAAGAGTATAACAATGATCATCAAGAGTATTGAACGTGGATTCACTAGTGGACTGGGGAAACACAATCGTTAGATTGATAGCCAAAGTGAAAGTCTTAGTAGAAGGTTGAGCAACAAAACCGCAGACCGTATATGGTGCTGTGAATGCGGTAGACTTATACTGAGGAGCTAAAGAAAGAGTGGTGGAAGTATTGAGGTGCATTTGACGTGGAATGGATTCTGAGGCATGTTGTGGTGTATCAACAACAGTAGGAAACTGACTTTGCGATTTTGGTGGAACACTCAAGGTATTTACAGGGTCAAAAGTGGGAAACGAAGGTGGAGGCAGCCCACTAGCCCAAGCTCGATACATTTTCATCATTTTTTGTCTCAGTCTCAAATTCTCTTCTTTTAAACTCTCAATGTCCTGACTCTTTGTTTCATCCATGGTGCCACTTTCTATATCCTTGTTGGACACAACTAAACCTTCCTTGGATTTGGTGTGATATGGAGGACCAGCCAGGAAGCCACAAACCAACCACCTTAAACTAACTGAACAAGAGGCAACAAATATGTTAGAGTTCAACGTTTTTTCAAAACCTTTTTTTTTTGAAAATATCACCGAACCCAAGAAGGGGCGCCTACATATCTCACTCCCGAGAGAGGAAAATCAGGTATGCGTAGTTCGTGAAGTCGTGCTAAAATGGCCAATTAAACTCTTTTTCTTTTTTGTTTCTTAGAACTTTAAAAAGAAAAGAAAATAACAAATTATCAAAAGAATTGACGAAAATCGTTTTTGCATTTTTCAGATTTAAATTCCCTATACAAAATGAAACCTATGACAACCAAAGAAAAATATCTTTTTGAATTTTCAATTCTAAATTTCATATGAAAATGAAACTTGAAACTATTAAAGGAATTTTTTTTTGTGGTTTTCTTTTCGAAGATGTAAATGACACACCTACTCTAAATGAAGAGTGAAGAAAATCTTTTTAGGATTTTTTTCATATTCCTATACAGAATAAAACCTATGATTACCAAAGAAAATCTTTTTGGGTTTTCAATTTCGAATTTCATATGAAAATGAAAATTGAAACTATTAAAGAAATTTTTTTTTTCAGTTTTCTTTTAAAGAAATATATGACACCTACTCTAATAAAGAGTGAAGAAAATCTTTTTTTGAATTTTTCAAATAAGGTCCCCGAACCAACAATAGGCTGCCTACGTATCTCACTCCCGAGAGAGGAGAATCAGGGGTGAGTAGTTTATCTAGATTGGACAATTAAGAATTAAATAAAAAACTAAACCCTGAATTGAGAGACACGACTAAAGACATACGATGAAAATAGAATCTTTTTTGGGGTTTTAATTAGAAGCTAACACCAACTATGAAACAAAAAATCTTTTTGATATTTTCGTTATATAAAAATGTACAAAGCTCCTATTGAAAGGAAAAAATATTTTTGGAGTTTTCGAATTGTGAATACTTAATAAATAAAAGGAAATTTTTTTAAACATTTTTGATATTTTGAAAAATGAGTGCAAAAAGTAAAAAAAATTTTTTTTTTTTTGAATTTTTTAAATTGTGGAAAGCAAAAGCCATAAAGAGCCCTAAAAACTACCAAATCTCTTTTTTTCCTCTTTTTCTTTTTTTTTTCCAGCAATTTCTTGCCTACACACTTTGCTTCTAACTCATGCTTTTGCCCAAATCAGTCTGTCAAATGACCTTGTTATCCTCAAAGATGCAATATTTAGTACGTAGGGTTGCCTTATAGGTGAGTTTCATACAAAGGATCAAGTGGGTCCCGCTACGTCTCAACATGATGCAAATAAGAATTACCTAAAGGCTGACCTACGCTGGAGTTCACTAACAAGGCTGTTCGGGGGAGCATGTGGTCTATAGTGGCTGCGCTAGCTTTCCACCTACTCCATACCAGCTGACGGCTCCCCCTCCTAAAAATAAGGGTGACTTAACTATAGGTCCTATACACATCGTGTACTACAGAACTTGTTGCAGAAAGAATTGACTCGGGTTATGTAAATGATGTCAGATATAAAATGGTAACACATTAGATAAAAACTATAAACAAAGAGCACGTAGGCACTCAACAGTGATAATACAATAACACAAAACAACACAAACAAAATGTCCATACACCTATAGTGCCAGACTAAGCCGATACAACTCCAAAAAATAAGCGCGAAATCTGAAAAATTCCTAGCAGAGTTGCTAGAGCTGTCACACCCCTTTTTTGGGTCCAAAAAAGGAATGATTATTTTAAGTTTGAAAGGATTTTTATTATTAAAGTGACAAGGAAAATTTTTTTGAAAAAGGATTATTTACATTCAAAACTCAGAGTCGCCACTTGGCATAATTCGGTGTGCCAAATCACCTTTGAAAGATCCTTTTCGAAACGATTTGACTCTTTAAAACTGATCCGCAAATAGAGATTCCAGCTAAAGAATTCTGTTGACCGAGGGGAAGGTGTTTGGAACCCCTTGATCCCGTGGTTCGGCCACGGTCTCTTGGTGGAGCGTATCGGCTAATTTTGACACTATGAATGTGCAAATCACAAAGAAACACGTAAAGCAATCAAACCAACAAACAAAACAAAACGAATAAAAGTATAGTGTTCAGTCCAATTATACAGTTCCAAAAATAAATAAAAATGCAAAAATAAATCCTATATAACCTATACAAATCCTAAATACGCTCCCCGATTTTACCTGACACCTTGAGCCTTCCTTACGAACGTCTTCCGCCAACATAGTACGTCGGGGCATTTTTCGGTGAATAAATACATCAATCTTTGGGGCATTCCCCGTCCAAATGAATACACTTCAATCCAAAAACATAAACCAACGCATTTCAACAAAACACTTTCATCATTCAACGATCGCCAGTCATAAACTTTGCCTAACCCACTTATATTTGCCTATCACTTCCAACTTATCATGCTACTACCATGTTTAACAACGTCAAAATCAATCAAGATGACAAATTAAATAAACTAAGTGAATTTGTAAATTAGCCAACTTTCGATACCACCCTGAATTACGGTTTAACCCCAAATCGAGTCCCTATTCTTTGATTATTTCAATTCACAACAATCAACCGATCGATATCAACAACCAATCACGATGATCCAAAACATATCAAAATCAACAAAATAGAATCCACACACCATGAATTTATCATACCAAGTATCACATAATCAAATATTAATTGAGAATGAGTTAAAGAATGGACCTTAATGTCGCTTTTATTCAATCAAATGGAGGAGCTTTAAGAATTCGAAACCTCGATTCGAACCTCGACGATGAATAAACTCCGAACTTGATACCGAGAAATAAAGATCCAGATAGATTTGAACCCAAAATCAACCCCAAAATAGAATTAAAGCAGAAAAATTAAACCAATCGAGACAGAAATCATGAATAACCGAGAAAAACCCATATCAAAATCTCATTGGAGTTGACCCGAATCTCAATGGAACCAAACCAACTGTGGATTTCAACTAGTTTCAGTTGTTGGGCCTGATTTTCAGTGGCAATAGAGATGGAATATGGGTCAACGATGCCCAAATCCAAGGAACAACAACTAATTTCGGCGAAACAATCATCGAAAAACTAGACGTCAGCTAGATTTTGTTCGTCTTTCCTTAATTCCTCTCCGTTTGTGTTCTCTATCTCTCATGTTATTTTCCTATCAGCTATCTCTCTGTTTCTTTTCTCTCATTCACAATCTCCCTCTCAATCTCTCTGTTCTCTCTCTTTGATCTCTCTCACTCCCTCTATGTGTATATGAGCTGTGAAAGTGAAAGAATGGTGAGGTGCGTTTGTTTCTATCCAGTAAAGCTGTGCGTAAAGGTCAGTGAAAGAAGAAAAAAAGATGGACCATGTTGTTGTGATTTTTTTTTGGTGTCAATGGAGAAAAATAGAGGAGTATTGTTGTTGATGATGAAGTTCAGTGGTGGGACCCTCCTCTTTTTTGTTTTCTCCTGTATGAAAATCCCCTATATGTTGTCTTTCTTGGAAATGGAAAAGTGATGTTAGCTCGTTTCAATTTTCAATCCCTCCTAATTAAAATAGTAAAAACGTGTAGATAAGGTAGGTAAGGGGTGGGTCACGTGGGTAGGAAGGTAAGGAGAGGTGATTAGGATAAATTTTGTTAGGATTGGTGATTGATTTGTTATCAAAAGAATATTCTTGAATTAGATTGGTTAGAGCTTTGTTATTATTATCTTTTTGTATTTTGTGAGGGTATAATAACATGGATGAGGGTACACGGTAGGATAAGGTAAAATGGGTAAAAGCGATATCGGGGAGGGATGAAATTAGGTGTCTACAAAGTTCCATCCGAAGGATAAAGCTGCGAGAATCACAACGAGGAGATGAGGCCAACGGATTTCGAAACATGTCATAATCTAAAAACGACAAAGGATTACTATATATACTTAATATATACGTAATATATTTGCGAAAACATATATACATATATATATTTTTCACCATACTTTCAACTTCCCCACCTACTGAGACTCAAGGTTTGGGAGTGGTTGAGCAACCGAGGGAGTGTTGGAGAATTCTGTAAATAAAGACTGGATTCCTAAGTCGACACAAATCAACAACCCTCCCCAACTAAGAATTTTTCTTTGAGCGAAGGAAAATAGGAATTGGAAGGCTACGTCAAGTCAAGCTTTGGGATAAGATCAGGGGCATCATGCGGCTTACCACTACGACAAGAGCCAAATATTCTTCCCTTCCTTTTTCTCTTTACATACATTGATACTAATCCTCACAAGCTCTAACAGTTTTATTCAAATTCTTTCGCAGGTACATTTTGAAGACCCGAGTCGAAAACTAAGAAAAGAGGATCCTCATAGGAAGATTAGGTTATTTACTATTCCCAACAAAACTTCGTCAATCGGAGCGAACCACCTGACTGCGTCGAATAACTTCGCTAATCAGAGAATCATAGTCTAACTACCCCGAATAAATCTGCAAATCGGAGAGTGTCGTCTGACTTTAATAAAGTCAAGCTTCCGCATTCCAAAGGAATGTATATAAGCAAACAAAGTCAAGCTTCGTATTTCAAAGGACTGTATATAAGCAAACAAAATCAAGCTTCCGCATTCCAAAGGACTGTGTATAAGCAAACAAGTCGAGCTTTCACATGTTGAGGAATGTATATAAGAAAACAAAGTTGAGTTCCACATTTCGAAGACTGTACATAAGCAAGTAAAGTGATCCTTTGCCATATCAGAGGATGCGAATGAGCAATACGACTCTCTGCCATATCGGGAGTTGTGCACCAGCAAAGGGGACGCCCTCCACAAATAAAAAAATGTATATAAGCGATGCAACACTCCGACATATCAGAGAATTGCATTTCAGCAAACAATGCACAACCTGCCAATCAGAGACCCACACCATAGCAAACGCGTAAGAAAGCCACTATCACAACAACATCAAGTTCCAACAGCAATACCGTCGGATCAAACAATCAAACGGTCCATATTTTAGTCAACAGACTCATACAAGCAAACAACTGTCTTTACCTTCCTAGGAAAATACACGCCTCTCCTTTTCCCAAGGAGCAATGCTCCATCAACATCAATTCTTCCAAAAACAGAACAAAATTACACGGCTTTCTCCCTTCTCCCATTCTCACCTTCTCCTTCATCTCCACCAAACGGGAAACCCCTAATCCGCCCTAAAATCTAGCCGCCTGCCACCCCTTTTACCAATTTTATCCCTCTCAACCTGTGAATTTGCAAAATCAAAAAGAGATAGACCTGAATTAGTGTCTATCACCTATCTTAATTTTAAATCCGCCATTATGGCTCTGAAAAAAGCTTTCAAAAGTTGGAGATTCAGATTTGAAACTCAAATCCTACCTTTTTTCTTGAATTTTCTCTCATTTTTGGCTTCAAATCCGGACTTTCAAGTCCGGATTTGGCCTATAAAAGGGGAGGGGGGGGGCGAAAATTAGAATTGAACAAGAAGAAAGAAATGAGAATTTAACCGGAGCAAAAAAAATTGAAAAAAGGATTTAAGATTGAGAGAGCAACAAAAATCAGTGAAATTTTTTTTTTTATTTGTCTTTAGGGGAAATTCCAAAGAGATTTCTGAGATAGAAGGGGTTTGAAATTGGTTTGAAACTTAGAAGAAAAGAGTTCTGAGGGTTCTCGCTTCCGTTTTAGAGTGGTTTTCCGAGCTGGTCACTCCCCGTCACTCATTTTGATTTTGATTCTAGAGTAAGTATTCTTCGGGTTAGAGTTTAATCGTTGGAAACCCCTTGACGTTAAAAGCCCGAGTTTGCTGCACCCCAAAAGGTAAATCTGGGAGTTGGGAGTTCCGCCACGGGACTCGTCTCGACCTGACTAATCGGGTCAACCGCTATAGGATTGTCCGCCTTCAGAGTCTACGCCGTTAGGGATTGGTCCCTCCTTAAGGAACTTGGCCATGTCTAACCTTTGCTCTTTCTATATTTCTTATCATTGTTATCTACTCTGCTAACTCTGTATTTACTTGAATATTCACTTGGTATGAATTGTTCGGTGTTGAATGAACCTTGTATTCATTTGATTTTGTTTAGCTCTAATTGTCTAGGATTGATTTCATTAGCTATTTCTACCTAAAATGCTAGTTTTAGTATAAAACACGTCTCTTGAAAAGTGTAAAAATTACAAATTTTTTTTTTATGCATGCGTGCAGATTTTTAAGATAAAAAATACTGTTTTCTTAGGCTTTAAGGTGTAGTCATTTTAGTATGTAAGTGCAGATTTTTATGTGTATCAAGAAGCAATTTCAGCAGTAGCTAATACCATATATTTGAGGCTAAAATTTACAACAATTCAAAGGTAAAAAATGCAGATTTTTTATGGGAAAAACAAGTTTCTTTTGTGAACTCGACGCGTATATTATTAAACGTCGAAATGTTGTCTCTTTTTCTTGTCAAGTGAGGAAACATTTTAAAAATAGGTGGTGGTCTGTTTTGACGCTAAGAACGCAGTTTTATTTTTATTTTTCAAGAGTTTGAAAGTGGTTCTCTAAAGCATAACAACGTAGTTTTCAAGAGTTAAAGTACCTTTGTAAAGGAAAAGCAACTTAGTTGGGCTTTGATGTAATTTGTTGAGAACTAATTTTGTAAAGGTACTTGTCGCAAAATGAACATCTTTGTCTCAATGTTATATCGAAGCTTTATTTTCAATATTCGTTTCGTATATCAAATGCTTTATTTTTCAACATTCATTTCGAGTTTTCAGATTTCAAAGGGTTCGAAACACAAGGCATATATGTGTTACGCTACCATATACGAGGTATATCTTATTATTTTCCTACTATTATGACAATTATTTTCATCCTTATTCGTCCTATCCTTATCACTAATATTTATTTATTTTATCACTGCCATTACCATCATTATTACTATTAGTTGCTATTGTTATTATTATTATTATTATTACCATTATTACCACTATTATTATTATTATTATTATTATTATTATTATTATTATTATTGTTCTGTTCACAATCTATCATCTATTTTTCGCACCAATAGATCGGTAAGTAAATTCTCACGCTACAATATAATTACCTATTCGCTAAATAATTCTAGTTAAGTATTTTAATTCACATACCTTTTTTAATTCTCTTACAAAACTATACGACTTTAAACTCTCTAACATATAGAAATTATGTTATCATTCTTTTCATATTTAAAAAAAGATGCATGCATATTTTCGCAATAATTACATTATTTCCTTATACATGGTAGTGTCATGTTTACTATACCTAGAATTTTCTTCTAAGTTAGTAATAACAAAATTTCTCATCACCGTTTTAAGCAAATAACGGATTAAAAGTTTTTCCTAAATATTTTCCTAAACTAAGCGTAAGGACTATCTTCGGGTAGGCTCTGAGAGGTGCCTAACACCTTCCTCTAGAGTAACCAAAACCCTTACTTAGAATCTCCAAATGTTTTCGATAGACTAAAACAAAGTTTTTTACAACAAAAAATGGTTTTTTCCTAATTTTCCTAAAAAGTTAGGTGGCGACTCTAAAAAATAAATTTTCAAATTCCAATCATCACAACATACAACCATACGTCGTGTGCTGTTTCGACCGGTTTGAAATTGAGGCGCGATAGAGCTTGCACACCATGTGTTCCTTACCTGGAACTACAAACCCCTCTGGCTGCTACATGTAAATTTTCTTGTCCAAATCTCCATGTAAAAACGCAGTCTTTACATCCATTTGCTCAAGATGCGAATTCTCCGATGCAACAATGCTCAATAAAATTCAGATAGTAGTTAATTTCACAATAGGAGAAAATATTTCAGCATAATCAATACCTTTTCTTTGTGAATATCCTTTAACTACCAACCGAGCCTTGAACCTTCTTTTGCCATCTGGTTCTGCCTTGATTCTGAACACCCACTTGTTCAACAAGGCTCTTTTCCCTGCAGGTAACTCAGTCAATATCCACGTGTTATTCTTCTCAAGTGAGCTCATCTCATCATCCATGGCTTGCTCCCACTTGATTGAATCCTCCACCTGCAGGGCCTCAGCAATAGACTCCGATTCTCCTTCATCAGTCAACAACAAATAATGTAATGATGGTGAATACCTATCTGGTGATCTAATGGTCCTAGATGATCTCCTCTCAGCCTGCTCAGGTGTCACTTGTTCCATCTCTGGTTCCTCAACGACAGTCTCTGGAGTTTGTTGAGTATCTGCTGCAACATCTTTGGGTGTACTCTTCGGAAACTCAAGCTCCACTGCCACTTGCTTTGTATTTTCTTAAACCTTTTGCTTTCTGTCCTTGTACAAGACGTTTTCACCAAATTTCACATCACAATGTCTTAGGATTTTCTTGTTCCTGTCATCCTAAAACCTGTACTTGAACATGTCAGAACCATAACCTATAAAGTAGCACTTTATAGCTTTAGCATCAAGTTTATCTCTCTTCTCTGGATCAATATGAACATAAGCAGGGCAACCAAAGGTTCTCAAGTGAGAATACTTGAGCTCTTTTCCTGTCCATTCTTCTTCAGGAATCTTGAACCCCAGAGGAACTGATGGTCCCTTATTGATCAAGTATGCAGCTGTGCTCACAACATCTACCCAAAATGTCTTAGGCATCCCACAGTGTATCCTCATGCTCCTTGTATGCTCATTCAATATTCCGTTCATCTTTTCAGCAACTCCATTCTGCCTTGCCTTCCCAGGACCTATCCTCATCAATCTAATTCCCTCAGCTGAACAGAATTATTTGAATTTTGAGTTGTCATATTCTCCTCTATTATCAGACCTCAGGCATTTGATTTTCAAGCCAGACTAATTTTCAACTTTAGTTTTCCACCTCTTGAAAGTAGCAAATACATTTGGCTTATGTTTCAAGAAGTAAACCCATACCTTCCTGCTAAAATCATCAATGAAGGTGACATAGAATCTGGATTTACCAAGTAATGAAATAGGAGATGGTCCCCAAACGTCTGTATGGACCATTTCCAGCCGTACTTGCTTTGGCTCTCTCATTGTCTTCGTGAAGCTTACTCGCTTCTGTTTACCCATAACACAACTCTCATAAAGACTCATATCAACAAATTTCAGTCCCTCTAAAGCTCCTTTTGCAGCCAACATTTTCATTCCTTTGGCACTTATGTGTCCAAGTTTGTTGTGCCACAGACATGAACCGAAAGCACCCTTAGCAACAACAACCATGTTTATACACCCTGCAGTGATGTGCACAGTTCCAGATTTTGTGCCACGTGCTACAACTATAGCACCCTTCACAATCTTCCATGAACCTTTCCCAAACTCTGCTGCGTAGCCTGTGCTATCCAACTGACCAACAGAAATCAAATTCTTCTTAAGACCAGGAATATATCTGACATCCTCTAATGTCCACTGGTTTCTTGCTAGAGTTTTTATGCAGACATCCCCCTTTCCTTCAATCGCCAATGGCTTGTTGTCAGTAAGATACACCTTTCCAAAATTTCCAGACTTAAAGTTTTGGAATAATTCCTTGCTAGGATATGAATGAAAAGATACACTAGAATCCAATATCCAGGATTCAACCAGGCTGTCCACACTAAGGATTAAAGCATCCCCAATGTCTTTTGCTGAATTAACAGAATCATTATCATCTCCAGATTTCCGATTCTTCTTCTTCTTGGGTTTCTTGCACTCTGTCTGAAAATGTCCTTTCTCTCCACAATTTCAACATGTCACATTGGATTTTTGTAGAGATTTTCCATGATTCTTCAATCTTGATCTGTCATGTGTATTCTGACCGCTCGATTGGTCTCTCCCCCTTCGGTCAACACTGAGAGCACTACCAGATGATTCCTCAATTTCTTGTTTGTGAATGCTTTCACTAAGAACAACATCTCGAATTTCATCAAACTTCAGTTTATCAAATCCACGAGAACTGCTAATCGTAGCAACAACAGTATCCCAAGACTCGGGTAGAGATGACATCAAAATTAGTGCTTTAATTTTATCTTTGAAATTAATATCCACAGAACACAGTTGACTAACAATCATATTGAACTCGTTTATATGATCAACAACAGATCCATTCTCAGACATCTGTAAATTAAACAATCTACGCATCAAATATACCTTGTTCATCGCAGATAGTTTTTCATACATATTTGATAATGCCTAACAGATCGGATGTGGTTTTTTCCTTGACGATGTTGAACGCCACATTTCTCGACAAAGTTAACCGGGTCTGCCCTAGAGCCTGTCGATCCTTGAGCTTCCAGTCCTCCTCCTCATGGACTCCGGTTTTACCCCGATCAAGGGTTCATGAAGATCTTTCTGGTATAAATAGTCTTTGATCTGCATCTTCCAGAAACCAAAATCTGATCCATCAAACTTCTCAATTCTAAAACTTTAATCCTTCCATCTTCAGTGATCGTGATGAATCTCCCAAGCTCTGATACCAGTTGTTAGGATCGATTAACAGTTCACACACTAAATCTATGGAGAGGATGAAGAAAACTAGAGTGAGTTCTTGAGAAGAGAGAGAGAGAGGGAGGTAATTTCATGGTAACACCCGTGGGTAACCTCCACGATGGACATGCTATTTATATTAATGACTTGGAGTATGTACAATTATACAGAGAATGAGAATAAAAGGTCTACGTGTACTGATAGTATAAAGAATTTTAATACTATGTAAGTTCATGTATTCAGAAAATAGTTGTTATTGGTGGTTGTGCAGCTCATATATTTGGTTTGCCATTCTTTGATTCCATATTTGAATTAATTGGATTGGATTTCAAGCATGGTGTTTCTGGAGTTGATCCATTTTCTCTTCGGATTCAACTCAGAGAAATTAAAAAAATTTAAGGACGATGATTTTTAGGAGTATAAAGGTAATTAGAGAGAAATATCAATTACCCCCTGAACTTGTCACGTTTTATTTATGGTACACCTGAACTTTGACTTGTCCTAAGTACACCCAAACTTATTCTTTAGTACGTAGCGTGGCCCTTTTTTGGTGATGGACCAGTGCGTGCAAACTACGCGCGTACACGTGGAAAAAAGTGCGGATGTGGCTGTCCACGTGATAAATACCATCCACTTCCCTTATATTTATACTATATTAAAAAATAATCCACTTCTAAGCTTAATTATCCAATTTCTCTCTAAAAAATTATATTTTTCAATTTTTCTCTACTCCAAAATAGTGAAAGATTGAATTTTTGTCGATCAAGTAAGCTATTATTTAAAAATTTATATTTTTGGTGTGTGTTAAAATATGAATTTTTTTCGGTTAGTGTTTCATAGTAGTTTTCGATTAGTGTTTCAATTAGGATTTTGAGGAGACTCGCATGCACAAATACGTTTCTTATTACAATTAATGGAGTAAGAAATTGCAATTTAAGTTAGTTGTGTACAAAAATCGAACAGATAAAAATATGAGTGATTTATCGTTATAGGGTTAACAATTTTTTAATAATTTTATAAAAAAAATTATTGAGTTATTGATTCAATTTTGATTTTTTTAATGGGTTATTGGGTAAACCGATAACCCAATAAATTTATGCTAAATTATTATTTTAAGAAACTTAGTATTTGATACAGTATTTGTGGGGGAACCCCTCCCCCCCTCCCCCCCGATACAAGTACGATCGTGAGTGTGGACCAATACGGAAAGACTCGAGCTCGGATGGCTACCCAACCAATGGAATAAACTTTGAAGTGTAGAGAACAAGTCCCAACACTCCAAAGCCATCCAATATGGACACTGCAAGGCCTCTCTTTTGTCTTGGCTCATTAAGGAAGTTCTAGTCATTTTGTATTAAGTTGAAACCTAGGCTATAAATAGAACATGTTAGGTCATTTTGTCATAACTTTGATGATATATTTAAGAACTCTAGAGAGAGAGAGTCTTGCAAGGTAGATTCCTTATAAACAAGTGTGGAATCACTTGTGTTGGTAGCTAGTTTGAGACTTTGATTGCTTGGGGATCCTGTTCCCTTGAGGTCACATAAGAGATAGGTTTATGTTGTGTGTGGTATTAAAGGTCCAAGAGTGGAATAAACTCATGGGTTGTTAATATTATACCATCCATTTGTCTATTTTTCTATCTTTGTCTTGTTGTAATCTTGGAACTGATTCTATGTTGTTATTGTGAAGCTGTGTATGTGTTGTTGTTCTTCACATTGTTATTTTTCATTTTACTCTTCATAAATTGTTGTTAACATTAGTTTGGGTTGTTGTATTGGTGCCAAATACACCACTAATTCTTGTATTCTTGTTGTGGTAGCGAATCCGAGAGTGGTCTCCATCTTGGTCCTCGAATCCTTAAGATTGCGGACTGATTTGGTGTATGTTTTTGTGTCTTTCTTGTCGTTCTTGTATCATTTGGTGTCAGAGCATGGATTGATTTTGTTCCCACAGATCAATCTTGGGTTAGCTTGCTTGAAAATACAAAAAAAAGTAGTGTTCTTGAGTTTGGATCTTGGCCAAAAGTTTGTTGTGTTTGGCCGAGACTTGAACATTAGATCTAAGAGTCATTTTGTTTGTCTTGGTGTTTCAAGTGTTAGTTTTCTTCATCACTAACACTCTTGAGTCAAGATCTAAATTTGAGCTTGCATTTGTTGAAGTGTTGTTGTGAACTTAAAGCCTTAGCCGGTTGTGTTGTCATCTTGGTGGACTTGGCCGTGATTTGTTGGCATTGTTGTTGTTGGAATTGGTTGTTGGGATTGTTGTGTTCTTGGTGATCGTTGAATTTGTTCTTGATGTTCTTTATCCCTTTCAAGACTTGTTAAAATAAAGTGAATACTAGATCTATAAAGTTGAAGTGAAAAAGGTGAAAGCTTGTTAGCCTTGAAAGACTTAACATCACCCATAAACAAGTCAATCACTTCCCAACAACTTTTCTTGTTTTAAGGACCTTGTTTTAAGGGGGATGGTACAAAAAAGTCAAGTCTTCCACTTTTGAATTTGACAATAGGATTGCAAGACTTGTTTTCCTCCTAAATCAATTCCCACCAATTTCAAATCACAAATTGTTCAAAACTTCCAATTTTGAAAAATAAAATTTGTTAAGACCGTAACCAATACATGGCTGCCACATCACGTTTTACTGTTCACATGACAAATTTAGGCTCAAATTTTTTATTTCTTAGTTTCTAATCTTTGTTTCTTAGTTGCAGTTTATTGATTCTATTGCTAATTAACAAACTAATAATTGTCTACTAGGTTGTAAATTAGTTTTTGGGTCCATTTATTCGTGTCTACGTTTCTTTGTGTGCTTTTATCTTTTTAATATTCGTTGTAGTTTCTTGGTTCAAGTTCGTATGTATTTTCTTTGAGTGGTTTCAAAAGAGAATCTATTCTGACCTCGAGCCCCAATTGGTACCAAGTAATATCCTTGGAGTATAAACGAGTTACCAACATTTGTGAGGCCAATTGAGAGGCATTTCAAAGTGTGAGAGCTTGAGAGCTTGTGAGGATGCTTTCTTTTCTAACATTAACTAGTTTGTTGTTTTTTGTATTTTTATTTTAGAATTTCTTTTGTTAGGAACTATGGCATTGAAAAAGGTGACCATGAACGATTTGATGACTGTCATAATAGGTATGAAACATGATCTTAGTAGTCGAATGGAAAGAATGAAAAAAATAATGGACCGAGTGGAAGAAAGAATGGAAGGGACGGAAAGCTCTCTTTGTAAGGAGTTGGATAACTTGATAGAGAATCCAAGCCTTACTAATCAAGTTCTTGTGAGTGGAAATGCAACATATGAGCTACAAGGTAATCAAACTAACTCTTGCACTCTAGTGAATGAGGCTAGTAGCCAACTAAGTGTGAATGGTAGTTTGTCTTTAGGTGAGCTGAATGTGCCTCCATTTGGTGATGATAATGTAAAACTTGATATTTTGGTTACACTAGTTGATCCATCTAGTGTTGAGGCCATTGTGGCAAGTGATAGTACATTGTCTTATAGAAGTCATGAAGACCAACTTATGTGTGAAAATGGTGATGTTGAACATGTTTGCCAATTGACTATGGATGACCCTCTAGTTGTTTTTGTTGTAGACCATGCTAGAATAGATGTGATATATGATTGTACTAGTGGTAGTATTGGGAAAAGAAAATGCATCCTAAACCCGTGTCGATGGACACTCCACTCATTTGATTCTGGTGATCATTTGAAGTATGGTGATGAGGATGTCTTTTGGAATGACTTGAATGCACATGAAATTTATGGCCTTCCTATCTTGACTTTCAAGCCTATTTGTTGTTCCAAAAAGAGTCTAAGTTTTTTACTTGATGAGCAACTTTTGTTCCTTGTTTCTTGTCACACTTATGTGGGTAGAATAGTTGACTCTTTCTTAGGAGGGTATTGGGTAAGAGGGATGTTTGGGTGCATGTGAAGTTTGAGCCACCTTGGCAAGATGCTAAAATTGATTACACTAATCTTAACCCTCATACCTTGAGGAACTTGTGTTTGCTTATCCTTCCTATTATTTTGCAAGGTTCGGATTTGAGGTCGAATCTTTTTTTAAAAAGGAGAGGATGATACAAGTACGATCGTGATAGTGGACCAATACATAAAGACTCGAGCTCGGGTGGCTGCCCAATCAATGGAACAAGCTTTGAAGTGTGCATAATAAGTCCCAACACTTCAAAGCCATCCAATATGCACACTCCAAGACCTCCCTTTTATCTGGATCATTACGGGAATTCTAGTCATTTTGTATTAAGTTGAAATCTATGCTATAAATAGAACATGTTAGGTCATTTTGTCATAACTTTGATGATATATTTGAGAACTCTAGAGAGAGAGAGTCTTACAAGGTGAATTCCTTGTAAATAAGTATGGAATTACTTGTGTTGGTAGCTAGTTTGAGACGTTGATTGCTTGGGGATCCCGTTCTCTTGAGGTCACGTAAGAGATAAGTTTATATTGTGTGCGATATTAAAGGTCCAAGAGTGGAATAAGCTCTTGGGTTGTTAATATGATATCATCCATTTGTCTATCTTTCTATCTTTGTCTTGTTATAATCTTGTAACCGATTCTATTTTATTATTGTGAAACCGTGTATGTGTTGTTGTTCTTCACATTGTTATTGTTCATTTTACTCTTCATAAATTGTTGTTAACATTAGTTTGGGTTGTTGTTTTGGTGCCAAAGACTCTACTAATTCTTGTATTGTTGTTGTTGGTAGCGAATCCGAGAGTGGTCTCCTTGTCGTTCTTGTATCACCGCCCCCCCCCCCCCCCCCAAATATTTAATTACAAAAACAATCTATATAAAATATGATATAATCAATTATTCTCCAAAAATCAACTAATAAAATGCCTAAACTCTTTCAAACTGAAAACTCCTAGCTTTACTGATAAATATAAGTCAAACACTTAATTATATATAGTTATAACTAATATACATTACCAATAAATTACTCAAATTTGTGCATGGTTTCCAACAAGTGTCATTCCTTTCAAGCATCAAATAATAAAATAATCAACTCCTTTAATATTTTGGAGATTTGATGATTTTCTTTTAGATTGGAAGTTAAATAGGAAGAGAGATAGTTGAATTTTTTGAAAAAATTATAGAAAAATGATTTCTTTTTTCGTTTTTTAAACATTGAAAATGCTAATTTGGCCCCAAAGTCACTCCATCACGCTTGTGATAGAGTATGGAACCAAACATTTTGCCATGTCAGTAAATAAGGGCCACGCAACGTACTAAAAGAACAAGTTCGAGGGTACTTAGGACAAGTCAAAGTTTAGTTATACCATAAATAAAACTTGACAAGGTCAGGCGTAAATACTTTTGTCAAGGTAATTAACGATAGTTTCTTAATTTCTCTAATGTTTAAAATTATTAAATATGACGTGGTATTAGTTAACGTTATTCATAATTGAATATGTCTAAATCTAAGAGAAAACTAGTAATTTGCCAAAATGACTACATTCTACATTACAAGTAATATGCATATTGTCAGTGTGAACAGTTTTTATACCATTATTATATATTTATCTGTTGTTGTAGTAGGTAACTTATTTTTATCTTCTTGATTATCAAATTCACATTTTTTTACTTTTTAAGGAAACTTATCTTGTATAGATACAATCATAATATTATCTGAATGACATGATGATGGTGTAAAAATCAGTTTACAAATGTATGAGACTTTATTCATTTATGCAAATATCTTGAATATTTTCATGATTAAGAAATAGACATTCTGAAATTTCTATATATGTCCCACTTGATAGAATAATTTCAGAAAAAAGTAAAGGAGGAAAAAAACATCCAATGTGAGTGATTGGAAAGCGTTACTAACAACGTTTGTTTTGACATACAATTGATTGCGTCACCAATTGATGTCTACATGCACCAGTTTCCCTTAGTGTCTACAAATAAGGAAATTTTTATCACTCTATCCCATTATTACTCCAATAATACACTATCCAAGTATACTATTTCTTGTTTGAGAGAAAAACAATCATGAGTAGTTTGAGATCTTATAATTCAATGGTGAATATTTGGGTTATTTTGGGTACAATGTTGTTGTTTATGGTGGCTAAAACTGAGTGCAAAAAATGTGCATTTAAGGCAATATTTAATTTTGGAGATTCAAATACTGATACTGGTGGTTTTTGGGCAGCTTTCCCAGCTCAAGCTCCTCCCCATGGAATGACTTATTTCAAGAAACCTGTAGGAAGGGCAACTGATGGAAGAGTCGTCGTTGATTTTCTAGGTGAAATTGTCACTCTTCATTTTCTTAGTTGATCCATTCTTTAAGTTATATACATCGACAATGTAGAATACTTAGTATCGGTAGATATTAATTAGTAGATTTGAACTCATAATTTTAACAGTAAAACGAGTTCAATACTAAAAATCTTAAATTTTGGATCCGTCTTGAGAGTTGGTACTAGTGAATTGTTGGTTAACTTAATCTCATAATGCACCAGTCTCATAATGCACCAGACTTAAACGCTTTTCTTTGGAAGATCATACTATATGCCAGTTGCTGTAGAATCTTCCATCTTAGTGAACAAGATGTCTTACAACTCAGTTCTTTTGTTTGTTTATGATGAACATTAAAAATTCTCAAGTTTAGAATAACAACATATCCCTGCATGCATTAATTGGTAGTTGCTAGCCAATATCTAAGCAAGAAGCCATAAAATATGATTTGTCTAATATGTTAAATGTTACGTTACGTAAAGTATTAAATGTTTACTGCTTACTCTGAATTCCGAACAGGGGCGGATCCAGGATTTGAAGGTTATGGGTGCTCGTTTACTTTACCAAAAAAATGTGTTGCTATTAGGGATCAAACTCACCCACTTTAGACATCAAGGTGCTTAAGTTCCACGCTAAAGCCAAAGCACCCAACAACCATTTTTGTCTATGGATGCTTAACAATACATTATAACTAATTTTATTGTATTTTCTATATAATTATATAAAAAAGTTCTCTTTTTTTTTTTTCCAGCTAATTTTGCTCATATAGGATTATAGAAGTTTGCATTATCATTGGAAGAAAACGAAATAGCCTTAGTGGAAAAAAGTAGCAAAATTGGTCCATGTCCATGTATGTTCTGAATAATATTCTCATAATTATTGGAAGGTTTTGTTTGTCCTTATAGGTTCTGTCCTAGATCCTTATCCTAACTATTGCACCCGTGACCTCTTCGTGTGGCTTAATTTCAAATTACATTATTAGCCCCTTTTGTGAGTGTTCAAGAAGTACTGAAGATATAATTAAGTAAATAAATGTATATTCAAGCTGGATGTGGCGGTAATAACTAATCCGCAGCTATAACGGTTATTAGTGTGTCTTCCTATGCTTTGCTTTTTGATTCCTTTTGAACAGTTTAAACTTTAAGATGTGATGGTAGCACAGTTAAACTTGGTACTGAAGTCCTTGATGCAAGTCTCCCTATGGCTCAATATTAATAAAAAGACATTTCACGAAAAAGAATCAGATTCACACGTAAAGAGGCGTTTTGAAGAAATAATTTGTTGAATAAAAGTGTACTCCCTCTTACAACTTAAACAAGAAGCATCTACGGAATGATTTATCGGCTAATAAACTTGTATCTTTCACACAATTATGTATGTACAGGAAAATATTTGTCCTCCTTCATCCTGCCTTAATTAATTGTTTAAACCTGTAACAGTATTTTGAAAGTTTCATTATTCCTGGTTGTGCAGCTCAAGCATTTAACTTGCCATTTTTGAGTCCATATCTGAAATCAATTGGATCTGATTACAAATATGGTGTTAACTTCGCAACATTAGCATCCACGGTTCGTTTGCCACAAACTTCCTTATTTGTAACTGGAGTTAGTCCTTTTTCTCTTGAGATTCAGCTAAGACAGATGCAAGAATTTAAAGCTAAAGTCGATGAACTTCCCCGTAAAGGTAATGCTACTAATGTTCCATTCTACGAAAAATTCAATGAATATTACGTTGTTTTGTTAACCATAACCGAATATGTCTGAATTTTCAGGGAAAACTAATCTGCCTTCCCCAAACATATTTGGAAAATCACTATATACTTTCTACATTGGCCAAAATGACTTCACCGGAAATTTGGCAAGACTGGGAATAAGTGGAGTGAAAGAGTTTCTACCTCAAGTGGTTTCCTTAATTTCCAGCACCATCAAGGTAACGAAAATCTTTGTCCTTCAAAGTCCTAGAATTCGATGATTACTTAGTTATGTTTTCAAACATATTTTTTTGATTTCTTTTGATAAATGACCCAACGTGGGATTATGTTGAAGGACCGCCATGTGCCACGTCAGCTAACAAGTTTGACAAAAATACGCTAAAATTTAGTTAGGGGTAATAGGACCACCGTGAAGTCGGAGTGTGTCGTAGCAAAATTGGTCATAATTTGGGGGTACTAGATGCTTATCTCGTAAAGAAATCATTTGATTACGAGTCTGTTATCAAACTAACTGAATATCTGTTTGATGCTAGCTTTCTGTTTTATTTTCCAGGAGATATATGCATTAGGTGGGAGAACATTTTGGGTGCTAAATTTAGCACCAATTGGATGTTACCCTGCGTTTCTGGTGGAACTGCCTCATAACACTTCTGATATAGACCAGTTTGGTTGCATGATATCATACAATAATGCAGTGGTGGATTATAACAATATGCTTAAAGCAGCACTGGCACAAACCAGGAAGAAACTTGCTGATGCAAATGTTGTATATGTGGACACTCATGCTGTGCTCTTGGAGCTGTTTCAACACCCCACCTCTCATGGTATTTTTCTTTGAGTACTGAATAGTCCAAAGTTATTTTGAATTGAATACCGCAAAATCTGACATAGATACATCACCTTAACAACTTTACGGCTAAAAAGATACTGGTTTTCTGCACATACGGTTACCATAGCTTTTTAGGCACCGTCTGGTCATGAATAACAGTATCAGTTTAACTGGAATACTGAAGTTCTCTGGCAAAATCGATAAGAAAAGATGGCCCAGACTCTTCGAACAGTAAAAAAGTCATTCTTTTTGTGATAGAACAGTACATCGTATTGATTTTTCTTTTGCAGGGCTAAAATATGGAACTAAATCATGTTGCGGATATGGAGATGGTGCATACAATTTTAACCAGCAAGTGTTCTGTGGAAATACCAAACAAGTAAATGGAAAAAATGTAACAGCAAAAGCCTGTGAGGACCCACAAAATTATGTAAGCTGGGATGGCATACATGCCACAGATGCAGCAAACAAGGTCACAGCATATGCCATTCTCAATGGTTCTTATTTTGATCCTCCTTTTCCACTTCACAAGTACTGTGATATTCAGCCTATAGGTTGACACTGTTGTTTTATTTCTTGTGTTTAGCAATAATAATAAACCACCACTCATGAGTACTCATTACTAGCCAAAGGAATGAAAAGTTTCTGGATGCTTTCATTATTATCGTCGAAGTCATCAGACTTGTCTACACCCCGTGTTTACATCAAATCATGCTATGTTTAGCTTGGTGTGAACGCGAAGAATTTTTTCCGATAAATGATATGGACATTGAACAAGGACTTGATTATTGAAAGATCATTGAGTTGCATCCCATAACAACAAACTTCGTCAATGAGTTGTAATCCATATCCTAATCTAATCTTCATTAAAAAAGTTCAATCCATCCATATCCATTAATTATTAGGTATAGATTTAGTTTGAGACTGGTATTTGCAAAATGATTGAAAGAAAAAGTCCTCTTTCTCAAACTGTGATTAAACTAATGCATCATCAGCAAAAGATTAAAAAACAAAAGATACTCCTGATTGCATCAGAAACACCATTTTCCAAATGGCTTAAGTGGCTATAGCCTTAAGGATTCTGTTGACTTCTAGTAAAGTGTTTTTATCAAATGCAATAAAAATTAAAGAAAATTCTTAGCTTACAGATCAATCTTTAGCAAAAATGCAGACAGCTTAACAGAAGATTATTCTAAGATTTCAGGTTGGCCATAGATTATGAAATATTGGTTTTTATAAATTAAAGTTTTAGTTAATTGTGCCTTCTGCCTGTCAAGAATAAAGTTAGTGTCTTTCTTTAATAGAAACAAACAAGTATGTGATAAGTTATTGTTAAAACTTTGAATGTTTCTTTCACTTTAGGACAGTCAACTTAATATTTTAATGGCATAAGTATTATTTAAAAACATTATCAGCTATGGATCTCACTTTAGAACATTCTAATCATTTTGGAGTTTCTTAATTGGACTAAATAATTATCTTCAACCAACCATAAAGTTTGTTTGATGACAGTTTGTACACTCAAAAGGAATCTGACCTTTTATTTATACTTTTCTTAAGAGAGAGCCTATTATACATGTATACACTCAAATTTTTCCTAAGACATCTATGCACCTTCGCTCGTCTCCACTGTTGTGTTAGTTGAACACTTCAATGTACAAAATAATCATCTAAACACCTCCAAAATTTATGTGTTACATCAATATCGTCCGTCCACCAATGGGGACGAGTTGGAGTGCTTACTTGATAGTTGATAGTTGAGGACAAGTTCGAGTTTGTTTATGCATAATGTGTATTTTATTCATTTGTTTGAAGGGTGTTTTGGGTTAGAATTTATGCAAAAATTTCAAGAAACTATCCATGAGAATTCAGTTTGTGATTCATACTTCATTGATTTCCTTAAAAGAATTAACTTTGATGAGACATGAATGTATATACACCTTAAAATGGAAAGAACACATGAAAAAAAAAATTGAAATCAACAAAGTGAAATTAAAAAAAATATCAAGGAACATAACTAGTTTCAAGAACTGGTTGAGTTCTTATACCTGAAGCAGAAGGCATTCTGCTATTCCCAACCCAAACAGTATCCAAAGCCTCACTTTTTTCAGATTGTTTCTCCATATTCCCTCTCTTTTTTATCCCAACACATTTGCATATCAAAGTTGCCATCACAATCAACAATATTAATCCTACAATTCCTACACCAAATCCTATTACCCACCATTTCCATTTCCCATCTTTCTTCTCATCATCATCTGGCTTCAATGAAGGCACCACTATGGCGAAATGGCCTTGTCCTTGCGTTATACACGTGTTGTTCTTCGTTACATTGCTGAACTCTATGGTCCCATTTGTGACAAATCTAACACATTTCATCGTCACATTCTTCTTGTTGTTGTCTTGTGGGATAGATATTCGTGGGAAGTTAACCAAAATTTGATTTCCCATGGTATTAAGCTCAACCATCCCATAATTTTCTCTTCCTCTTGATGCATCATATGCTAATAAGCCTATGACAGGAGTTACAAATGTGTAACCTGAGACATCATAGTATTTAGATGACAAATTCCCAAATTTTTCATATATGATATCAAATCTCCTAACAAAAGGCCATGGCAGTACTCTCCGTGGGATTCTGAAGAAGCTAAAATTAGCCCCTCTTCTCCAAAAACTTGCACTTCTAACGCGAACGATTGAAACTTCCATGCCTGAAAAATTTGCAGGAAGGTGAATATCATACAATTTACCTGTACGTAGTTTCGATATATTCTTGATTGCATATTCATGTATGTATGAATCCAATGTCTCTCGATCCGACGTATCACTTGATCCTCGTACAACGTTTAATGACAATAATAACAATAACAACCAGGACATCAGTGGGATGACGTGACATATATTGCTATTATTAGACCCCATCAACAATCACCTTCATCTCCTATTTCATCAAAAAACATTAAAATCTTGATCAATTCTCAAGCCTATGTTACATAAGTTAATGCAAGAAAGAACCAAGAGAGTCATGGAAGATCACAACCAATCTATACAATATATATGAACCTCTCACAAATAAAAAAGTAAGCAAGGGGTTTTGTGGGTATTAATCAATAATTGACATTGCTAATCTCCAGGATTTGGAAGAGTATGAGTTGTATAATAGGGCTGGAGTTTTAGAGGTAATGATTGATAATGAAACAAACAGGATTATTTAGGTGTAATGAAAAAATTGGGCTCTTTATAAATGTGGTTCTAATATTCTTGTGGGGTGGCTTAGGGGCCTAAGCTTAACCTGGCACCTTAATAAAACGAAATATATACTAAAGAAGAGGGTCCCTATAATAGGAATTGTTCTATGTTGTTACTCAATTTGTTTAAGCAAGTTTATGTCAATTGGGTTAGTTGGAAATATAGGATATGTAATTTTATTCGTCTAATTCAATTAGTACTTTATAAAATAGCATAAATACCGATTCTTTTTGAAAGTAATTACACTCTTTCACTTTTTTAATTACTTTACTCTCTCTCCCTATTAATCTACATAACATAGCCGACATATACATAACATTTTGTGTATATGTTGACAATTTTGTAATATATTTTAGGGAGTTGGATTTTTTTTATAATATTGAAAATATAAGTTGTTTATTTGTTTAATTTTTAGTTATAAAATTGTGCCAACTGGACTTCTGTTGGGATCACAAAACAATATTGCAAGAAGGACAAATATATGTATGTATATACAAAAGATTTGTACAAAAAGCTTATTTTAAGGAGGTGGGTTGAATGGTCCATTTTTTTGGTAGTAAAATCTATCTGTATCCCAAGTTACGTACCTTTTTGCATATTAGAAGAAAACAACGTAAAGAAGAAACCTTGGTGGAGAAAATAGAAGCTGATAAAAAAATAAACTACTTTTTTTTTTTGGTTACAACTGTAGTTCGATCAAGCATAAAATACATTAAAGGAAAAATACCGGTACCAAAAGTTTCTCCATTTCTATGTTCAAACCCAAATACATTTAACTGGAGGATTTTGCATGCATATACTAAATATAGCATGACAAAACTAAAATAATTATGTTCGATTTGAAGCGATCTTAATTCATCCCACCTCATCGCGTACTCGAATTTTTGAACTCATGGACGCCTAAGTTGGATGTATCTTTAGGAGGCAAAAATGACTTACTAAATGACAAAATAACTTGGAAGTTTTGGTTTCCAAATGGAATAGGTATTATGCGTCATTGATAATTTAGGCTTAATGTGCACAGAAGGTATGACAAAGATTTGTACTCATACTAGGAAACTATATATGTTTGCCGTATCCTGAATATTTTACGTATACTTTTAGCACTTAGTTTGTATTATATCTTAACCTTGATTTATACTTAACCAAGCGAAATTTATGTAATTTTATCTGACACTCTTTTATTTTTGTCTATCCCATGTCATCCTATTACAATTATAAACAATTTAGTAAGTATTTCACCATGAAAATCAAAATTTTAGTAGGTGTTTGGTCATTAAAATTAAAACTTTCTTGAAGTTGGAATTAAAGTTGGAGATTGGATGGAGGTGAAATCAGAATTTTAACTAAGGGGCCTCAATATTTAATGAAAATGGGTCATTCTTTTTTAAATGGAAAATAGATTATTCTTTTTTAAATGGAGGGAATACATTTTTTCATTGAAGAGGGTTCGGATGAAACCGCTAGCCCAAGGCTAGCTGCACCCCTTAAATTGAAGTTGTGCTTGATCATGAATATAATATTATTAGAGTTGTTTCTGACTTTTTCCCTTAGTAAAAAGTGCAAACAAGTTTTCACTAAAATAAAATAATTTATCAAAAAAATAAAATCATGATCAAACACCTTATAAAATTAAAAATCCTCTTTTAACCTTAATAAAACAATTTTAACCAAATAAACACTAAAAATTATTTAGACTACAAATTTTATTATTATTATTATTCTTTTCAAATAATATCACATCAAAATATAACCGAGGGAGTAATTTTTGGGTAGGAGAATAGTAGCTTTGGCCGGCGAGGTGACACGTGGAAGTCAATGCTGAGTCAACATGGTTGCATAGGTGGCTTTAGTGCGGCCACCTCAACAAACCATACGAGCCGAAAGCTCATATCCACAATCTATAAGAATAAGTCTTAGTGCTAAAGACTGCAAAACCTACAAAATATAATATTCCTATTATTATTGTTGTGGTTGTTTGTTGTATTATTATTATTATTATTATTATTATTATTATTATGAAAAATCCCAATTAAGAGACTTTTGTGAGCAATTTGGTATGGATAAACCCTTCGTACGAAAACCCTAAACATATTCTAAGTCTTCTAAACCCTATAGAAATAAACGTTCCAGGCATAGAAGCAAGGAAGAACGTGAAGCTAGAAAATCCTTCCGTAAGTCTACCAGATTCACAAAAAATCGATCAAAAAGAGATTTAGCCAAAATTAAATGCTATAAGTGTAACCAGT
>NC_061118.1:146615990-146618306 GCF_002878395.1 Capsicum annuum
GAAAGAGAAATTATATGGGTAGGGTCGGAATGATGGCACGGCCCAACTGGAAAATAGAAATTATATGGGTATGGTTGGAATGACTGCATGACCCTACTAAAAAAGAAAAATAATATGGGTAGAGTCGGAATGATGGCACGACCCTATGCAAATCAGATTTGAAGAGTCATTGAGAGATGCACGGAACTATGCAAATCAAATCTGAGAGTCACTAGTAAGACGCACGATGCTATGTAACTCAGATAAGAGAAAGTAGTCCAAAAAGATGTACGATACTACGCAAATTAGATATGATAAAGTAGTGATCGGAAAGATGTACGGTGCTACACAAATCAGATATGAGGAAGTAATCACCAGAAAGATGCATAGTGCTATGTAAATTAGATATGAGAAGCCACCGGAAAGAAGTAAGGTGCTCAACTTTTGCAAACATATCATTTGGCCAGATGGGCGCTCTTTGATTCTCTACCAAGATCGTAGAGGCTCTGATACCACGTGTGGGAAAAATATTATTGAATTGTTGTGACTCCATTATTACACTGAGACCCTATTTATAAACACTAAATTTTAATCCTTTTCCAAATAGGACACTACATTACAATCCTTTTCCAAGGAGGATTATGTATGCTATTTCTATTCCTACTCATATTCTAACAAAATTGAAGACATTATTAAGATGTCCTTATATCTTCCTTGGCTAAATGTTTCTTTGTGGCATTTGTGTATCAAGGGTAGACCAATGTGCATAATCTGATTGATGAGTTGGAAGATGATATGCAATATTGACTTGTGTCATTGGGCAAGGGAGCTCATCTTGAAGCTCTTCCTCACCCTCGCTTCCTCTCTCTCACTCTGTAAAAGTAAACAGCATGGTGTTTCTGTATCTATTTGTATGTCGATATAAATGGACCAATGTTTTTCATGCTGATATTCTGCATCTTTTAGCATGTTCTGGTTGTCCTTTATATGCTTTGTATATCAGTTTGTTAACTTCAGTTCTGGTCCTGATTACTGAAACTATTACTCTGATTTATTTCCTCTTACTAGCAAAGTGTGATGAATTTACAGGCTGTGACAAGTCTATGCTGGCAAAGAACAAAACCTGTAATAGTCAATGAAAACAATTGCACAACAGAAATGGCTCTTCTGGGCAGTGCTGTGGAGGATTCAATTTTAATGCCTGACCCACTTCCTGCGATGATATCATCAAGCCTAACAACTACTATGACAACATCAGGTTCCAGAACCACTGTTCGTTCAGGTTCTGTGGACTCGTTTTCTTTTCCAGAAGGCTTCCCAGGATCTACATCTGGGAGACCAGGTTTATCTCCATCTGAAGAAACACCCATACGAAGTAGTTTGTGGAAAGGTGGATCTTTGACAAGATTACACGCTCCTCGTAACTTCAAGGATGATATGGAGGTCTTTTCTCCTCTCATTGAAGTTCAGCCGATTACACCTTCACTTGATAAGTTATGGGATGATCAGGAAGGTTTTAAAAAGGATTTTGATAAGAAATCATCTTTGCTATTTCCTTCTCTAAGGTTTCCCCTTCCAGTTGAGGGTGGCAATGAGAATCTCCCCGTATTTGATTGGAAATCAAGTTCCTTGCCCAATCAGGTTTGGATCTTGTTTGGTTATTGATGCCTTGATTTATTTACGTTTGGAAAACAAATTATTTCCTTTATTGCAGGACATTTGGTAAAATTTTGACTTGCTCTTCCATATACAAAAATGGTCGACTTATTTGTCAAAATTTATATGGTGTTGGATGCAAAATGGTGGTTTTGATATCTAGTTGAAGTAACTAATTTCTTAATTCCTTCATTGTTGGGTGCTAATAATTTGTGGAAACAGCCTCTCTACCTTGTAGGGGTAAGGTCTGCGTACACACTGCCCTCCCCAGACCACACTTGTGGGATTACACGGTATGTTGTTGTTGTCCAGAAAGTGGTCAGTATTCTAAAGCTGAAATCAGTGACTGGGTTTAACATTAAAATGCATGAGTTCTTTTCCTTTCTTGACAAATATTTCGTATCTGACATTCCTGCAGGAGGACGCTTCTTTTGCACAGTTGTCTTCTACTCCTATATCTTCCCGTAGTGATGACTCTTCCACCATAACTCCTCCAGAAGCTTGGGGTGGTGAGAGATTATCTGATAGATTATCTCACCTTCGGCAGTCAGGAAACATGCCTTCCCGTTTTGCAATCTCGACATCTGGTCCTCTTGCACCAGGAACTATGTTATCTGGATTACAGGATAATTTTCCAGCAACTCAGAGTATCAGCTCTTTGACTAGTTCTAGTCTGAGTTC
>NC_061118.1:146618406-146630928 GCF_002878395.1 Capsicum annuum
GGGTTTGACCGGATTGGGTTAAGTGGGCCGGGTTAGGGTGGGTTTTAATTTTTTTACTGATTGGCCCGGCCTGGCTAGCGTCAAAACCGGCCCTTAACCGGCCCTCAACCCGGTTAAAATGGAAGGACCGATTCTGAGTTGGCCCGGCTCGGCCCGTTTGACACCTATATATTCAGTATAAGTGTTAGAATATGAGTAGGAATAAGAATTGTATATAAAATTCTACTTAGATAAGGATTTTCTCTGTCATATATTGTCTAGTCCTAGGGGTGTTGATAGACTTGTGGAGTGTTGAGTTCTCAAATCAAAAGGTGATGATTCATTAGCTTTCTCATACGGTCTTAGATTATTCCCACTTAGCTTGCTTGAGTTAGACCAACATCCATTTTCTTAGGCCAACATCCATTTTCTTAGGGAGAAATAAGTTACATAATTGGGGCCAACCTCTAATCAATATAAATATTCCATCATCTATCAAACTAACTAATATTCATATTGAATTCAATTCGGACAAAGATTCTTCAATGTTTCAAAAGAAATTTAACATATCTAAAAACTATATAACAAAATGCAAGGAGAGATTCGAAAAATTTATGATCAAAGTCACATTTGCCGGCTAATTTTGTTGAGTGGAGGGCTATATATATATTTATGCGAATTCCCCCCTTTATTGCTCCTACACAAAATGGGCAAAGTGATAATTGGTCATTTTTGAGACAAGTGTAAGACAATTATATGTAATGACGCTCGTGCCTATTTTGAGCCCCATATATCTTCGAGGCAGGAGCAATTATAATTACCACTATTTTGGACAGCCCCAATATGGGTGATGCCCAACGTTTTTTACTAGTGTATTTTGAGATGGGCCAGTTGTTTAATTTATAAGGTTAGTTTTTTAAAAATAGCATAAATATACGTCTTGACTTATCATATTTATATAATTTTTATTTTTATAAAATAATTATAAAAATTTCAACTAATTATGTATCTTCAAAGAATATATTGGGAGCTAATTATGTATCTCCACAAATCCAAAATCAGAAAAAACATATCAGGAGCTAATTATATATCTTTACAAAAGGAAAAAAAAATGTATCTTCTTTGGATATATTATGTATGACAACATACCCAAAATCGAAAAAGATATATCGAGAGCTAATTGTATGTCTTTATAAAGAAAAAATATATCTTCATTTGATGTATCGAGAGCTAATTATCTATCTTGACAAATTTCAGTAATTATGCAAAATATCAAGATATTCTGTAATTAAGCTCTAAACTGTCGAAATTTATGTTATTTTTCCTTTTTTTTTTATCCACTCCTTTTGAAAAATTGGAGTATAATGCAAGTGATTAGCATCATGGTTTGATTAAAGAGTCGATTTTGTCTATTTTACTTGACTAGTATATATTAATCTGTTTGTGAGTGTACTTGTAGAGCTTACAATGCAACTTATATTAATTAGTTCCACTTGACCAAATTTCCAAATTAATTTGTCGACACATGTATATAACAGTATTTCAAATTTCCTTTAGTAGGCTACTTTTATAATTTCAGTGCTGTACGTATTTGGCTTTTACTCAGAATTTCATTTTGAAACTTCTCTTTCAAAATGGAGGCCTTTTTGCATGCAAAATATTGGAAGGTGAATTAATGCATGTGGGGGCAATGAACAGCTAATGCAGATAAAACTTGTCTTTCAAGGAATATAATACTACCTCATGAAAAGGGCAAAAAAAGAAGAAAGGTAAACAAAATGATCAAGTTAAAAACAGGCAGCTGCAGACCACTGAAGCAACAAATTGTACCCTACCTTACATTAATTCCCCAACCAAAACGAGGAAAAAAAGAAAGAAAGAAAGAAGCAAAAGGAAGAGATATTCAAAACATATATAAATAAAGTGATTCATGGGACATTTTTGGGGGGTTAAATAGGACATTTATTCTAATTAAACATCATATAAATTAAACAGTTTAAATGATCCACGAGTAAGTTCATGTTGTTAAGCATTTGAGTTACTCTGATCTTACAAGTTAGGATAGAAGAAAAGATGAAAATCTAAGATTTTCACATTCTAATGTAACACGAATGTAACTCTACTACTTGATAAGATCAACAACAATGAAGTTTATTATAAAACACTTCTAATGTGACACATATGTGGTTCTAATACTTGATAAGATCAATAATAATGAAGTTTATTATAAAATACTACTTAGGAAGGATCCACTTTTGTAGACATTAGTTTTGCTGATCATGTTTGTTGCTCTATGGAATTGCAGACAAGGAGAGATTGTTTGCCACTCAAATGGCAGCAACATTATTATTGGTTGTGATATCTACACATTTAACTTGACCATACTTAAATTTGACTTTGAATTTAAACTAATAATACATGTTGTTGACACCCTAATATAATTTTGACTTCCAATAATATGTATCATAACCCTGTTATTTTTCTAATTAATAATTTTTAGATCTTTTCAAAATTAATTCCCTTTACTTAATTATTTATTCAATAAGCCACGCATTTTATTATTATCTTGACATATTTTGAAAAATATATTATTTATTTCTAATTTTCCTATTAATTATCATAAAGTTCGTATAATATATTTAAAAATAGTACTTACTACATTACATATCAGTGATATGTTTACTGAATCACATACATATGTCGTATTTTCTTAATTAAATATTAGCAATCTTTAGTCCAGATCTATTTAAAATCTAGCCACTTTTACCCAATTAATATCAATGTTATTCAAAATCGAACCTGATAAGCCCAATTTCATTTCCAATTAAAACCCCATCCTAGAGCTGTTAATATGGTCGACCCAACCCATCCAGGCTAGTCCACACGGGCTTTAAGTTTAACGGACCAGATCGAACTAACCCATCAAAATGATTGGCTAAAAAACATCAAGCCCACACCATTACTCTGTGTGTTGCGTGCCTCATGGGCCAGCCCACTTTTAAAAAATAATATTTTATAATTTAATTTTAAAATGTTAATAAACATAAATATTATCGGACAATATTACACAGTGTTAATACTTGTTAATCAAGTCTCCAACACTCCAAAAAATACTCCTAACAGCAAAATTAAATAATTTTTGACATGATATCTTTTGAATCAAATAAAAATACTAACAAACAATCTAAATAGTTGCATGTATTTGACTTATGGACCGACCCACGAGCTAGCCTAAGATACATTGCTCAAGCCCCACGGGCTACAGACTTATTCTGGCGGGGCTAAAAAACCCTGTTTTTAAATGGGGAAAGGACAAAAATAATACCTAAAACTAAAATAATTTCGCAAAACTAGCACCTAAATTTTAAAACCCGATAAATAGCTACTAAGGGATGGGCCCTTCCCATTTTGGGTATATCCACGTAATCAATCACTAACTTTCGGTACAATACAATTCGACCCTTTTCATTTTCATCTTTAATGGCCCATGCTTTTTTTGGCTTCTTTTTCCCTTTCTTTTTTAAAGATTCTACTCTTTTTTATGTCTCACAGTTACTTTTATCTTAGAATTGTCTTTTTAGCTAAGCTTTTAAAAGTAGTTACAATTATAAATGTCTTTTAATTATATTAATTACAAATGTGAAAAATTAATATTAGATTGAACAAAGCGGTGTAATATAGGTCAAGGGTACTGGAACAAATCTTTGTCCTTAAACTATACATATGTTTTAGACAACAGACGATGTGTTTCACCTCCATAGTTTGATACAATAAACAATATATATATATATATATATTATATACTTTTAATATTATACAATTGTCACACCCCTTTTTTTTAACTCCAAAAAAAAGATTTGATATTAAGTTTCGAAAGGATTTTTATTATTAAAGTGACAAAATATGAAAATTTATTTCGAAAAGGACTTTTTATATTCAAAACTCAGAGTTGCCACTTGGCATAATCCGGTGTGCCAAGTCACATTTGGAAATCCCTTTCAAAACGGTTTTGACTTTAAAACTAATCCGCGAACAGAGATTCCGGCTAAGAAATTCTGTTGATCGAAGGGAAGGTGTTAGGCACCCTTCGGTCCCGTGGTTCGACCACGGTCTCTTGGTAGAGCGTATCGGCTAATTTGACACTACAAATGTATAAACCACACAAAGCACGCAAAATAATCAATCAAACAAACAAAACAAAAACAATCCAAAATTTAGTGTCCAGTCCAATTATACAGTTCCGAAATTAAAAAAAATACGAAAATATAAACCTACTCTATTCTAGGCTAATCCTAAACTACACTCCATTTCTTTCTCCACCCGATATTTCGGGCCTTTATTGTGCACCGCCTTCAAGTACATGATACTTCAGGGCATTCCCCGGGTAAATCAATACAAGTCCCTCGGGGCATTCCCCGATCAAATGAATACAATAGATCCCAAAGCATAAATAAAAAAAAAACATTCCACAAAGACTTTATCATTCAATAATCACAAATCCTAAACTTTGCCTACCCAACTTACGTTTGTCTACCCCACTCGACCTATCATGATACTATCAAGTTCGATATCAATGAATCAAAACAACAATATTCACTTTATCAACTTTTAACTTCCGCCTCGAATCAAACTAAACCTCAAATCAAATTGGATTTTCACCCACAGTGATTAACATGCCTCACATTAAAATTAACAATTAAATAACGAGGAGTAAAATCATCTCAACAAAAAAAAAAAACCAAAATTCACACCATTCAAAAATATTCACGAAAAGAGGAATAAGAGATAGAATTGGACCTCAATATTGATTTTATTCCAAACAATCAATGATGGACCAGAATTCAGGAGCAACGAAACCTCGACCCAATTGAAACCTCAACGTCGAACCCGCAACTTGAACAAACCAACAAAATTCGAATTAACCCGAGCGAACCAACTAACCCATTTTGATTTTCGATCGTGGTCAGGTGAAATTTGGTTGAAATATATTGAGCAGCTCAGATTGCGTCACTCCGGTCGCTGGCTCACCATTTCTGGCGACAGTTCAACGGAAAATTGAGAAAGAGGCGATTGCTGGCTTGGATTCGGATCGAATTGGGGATGGGGGTGCTGTTTAAGCCATTTTTAGCAGGTTGACCGGCAGTTCTGAGCTATCTCCGATGATGCGACGGTGCTGGGTTGGCGTATTTCGGCGAGTGTTCGCCGGAAAAACTATTTTGTCACCGGTTTCATCTTCTCGATCTCTCCTCTCGTATATCTCTGTTTTCTTATATTTCCCTACCTCACGATCTCTCTCTCTTCACTCGTAACCTTTCTTTCTCTCCCAAGCTCCTTCTCTTTTCACTCAATACCTCCCTCTCTTGATCGGATATGTGTGTATTAATGTGTGAATGATGGTGCATGAGAAAGGAAAATGGAGATCACTGATTTTTGTGTGTGTAAGTGATGTTTGTGAGTATGCGTATGTATAGAATTATGTGGAGAAGATGATGATTAAGGGAATATGCTTCTCATGTAATAATGATGATTGTTTTTTGAGTGGGTTTCTGTGAGTAAAAAAAAATCCCAGATGAGTGAAGAATCCCATTTCTTTTGAATGTAGTGTCGTCTTGGTGAGAGAATTGTGTGGTAGTGGGGTAGGGTAGGTGGGGTAGTGAGGTGAGGGTAAGGGTAGAATGTGATGTGGTTTATTTTGATTGGATAGGTTTAAGGATAAGATACAATTAGCTAGGGGTTGTTATTTTTGTATTTTGTGGAGATTATCACACGAGGTGGGTACGCGGTAGAATAAGGTAAAAATGATATCGGGGAGGGAAGAAATTAAGTGTCTACATTATGCCCCCTTTGAATGTAAACACAAAGTGTTTTCAAATAAAGAAGTAGACAACAAGACAGAATTTTATCCCGATCATTATTTGAAGGAAAAATAGAAGGAAGAGGAGCAACCGAGTCTTAACTTAGGACACCCTACCCATCTAAGTTATGAGGGAATCAAGTAACAGGTTTCTCAAAGGATTGGAAGGAAATGGATTATACCGAGTTGGAAAGTCGAGTGGGGTTCCATCGAGGTTCTGGTCCGCGGCTTTGTCATTACATGAAAATAAAAATTACAAGTTAAAACATAAATGACATTACAAAAATCCTATCTACGCAGCTCCTTTGGACTCTTGACTTGAGTTTCATCACCGTGTTCTTCAGGCTGGCTCCTGACTTGCCATTTGATCACCCTGTTCTTCAGGTGGGCTTCTGACTTTAAACTTCATCACCCTGTTCTTCAGGCGGGCTCCTGACTTGCGATTTCATCACCCTGTTCTTCAGGCGGGCTCCTGACTTGTGATTTCATCACCATGTTGTTCTTCAGGCGGACTCCTGACCTTCAATTTTATCACCTTGTTCTTTAGGCGGGCTCCCGACTTTCAATTTCATCACCCTATTCTTCAGGCGGGCTCTTGAAACCAAAATCAAAACTAGAACGAAAATTAATCAAAACCAAAACTAGAACTAAAACTATCCCACACAAAGATTATCATAAGCAATATTACATTTTTGAAAGCGTGGTCCCATTTTTCAAGAGGGATCCGAACAGAAAGTAAAATTTCATTTTTCATGAGGGTGCTGAACATAAAGTAAAATCTCATTTTTCGGGAGGTCCTGAACATAAAGTAGAATCCCATTTTTCAGGAGGTCCTGAACAAAAAGTAAAATCCAATTTTTCAGGAGGGTCCTGAACATAAAGTGAAATCTCATTTTTCAGGAGGGTCCTGAACATAAAGTAAAATCTCATTATTCAGGAGGGTGCTGAACAGAAAGTAAAATATTATTTTTCAGGAGGGTCCTGAACAGAAAGTAAAATCTCATTTTTCCGGAGGGTCCTGAACAAAAAGTAAAATTACATTTTTTAGGATGGTCCTGAATAGAAAGTAAATTCTCATTTTTCAGGAGGGTCGAGAACAGAAAGTAAAATTCCGTTTTTCAGGAGGGTCCTGAACATAAAGTAAAATTCTATTTTTCAGGAGAGTCCTGAACATAAAGTAAAATATCATTCTTCAGAGGGTCCTGAACATAAAGTAAAATCTCATTCTCCAGGAGGGTCCTGAACATAAAGTAAAATCCCATTCTTCAGGAGGGTCCTGAACAGAAAGTAAAATCCCATTTTTCAGGAGAGTCCTGAACATAAAGTAAAATCTCATTTTTCATGAGAGTCCTGAACAGAAAGTAAATTCCCATTTTTCAGGAGGGTCTTGAGCATAAAGTAAAATCCTATTATTCAGAAGGGTCTGAACATAAAGTAAAATCCCATTTTTCAGGAGGGCCATGAACAGAAAGTAAATTTCCATTCTTAAGGAGGGTCCTGAACATAAAGTAAAATTTTATTTTTCAGGAGGGTCCTGAACATAAAGTAAAATCCCTGAACATAAAGTGAAATCTCATTTTTCAAGAGGGTGCTGAACAGAAAGTAAAATCTTATTTTTCAGAAGGATCCTGAACAGAAAGTAAAATCCCATTTTTCAGGAGGGTCCTGAACAAAAACTAAAATCCCATTTTTCAGGAGGGTCCTGGAAGAAAGTAAATTCTCATTTTTTAGGAGGGTCCTGAGCAGAAAGTAAAATCCCATTTTTCAGGAGGTTCCCGAACATAAAGTGATATCCCATTTTTCAGGAGGGTCCTGAACATAAAGTAAAATTTTCATTTTCTAGGAGGGTGCTGAACAGAAAGTAAAATCTCATTTTTCAGGAGGGTCCTGAATATAAAGTAAAATCCCATTTTTCAGGAGAGTCCTGAACATAAATTAAAATCTCATTCTTCAGGAGGGTCCTGAACATAAAGTAAAATCTTATTTTTTAGGAGGCTCCTGAACATAAAGTAGAATTTTATTTTTCAGGAGGGTCCTGAACAGAAAGTAAAATCTCATTTTTTAGGAGAGTCCAGAATAGAAAGTAAAATCCAATTTTTCAATAGGGACCTGAATAGAAAGTAAAATCTTATTTTTCAGGAGGGTCCCGAACATAAAGTAAAATCCCATTCTTCAGGAGGATCCTTAACATAAAGTAAAATCCCATTCTTCCGGAGGGTCCTGAACATAAAGTAAAATTCTATTTTTTAGGAGAGTGCTGAACAGAAAGTAAAATCCCATTTTCAGGAGGGTCTTAAACATAAAGTGAAATCTCATTTTTCAGGAGGGTCCTAAACAGAAAGTAAATTTCCAGTTTTCAGGAGGGTCCTGAACATAAAGTAAAATCTCATTTTTAGGAGGCTCCTGAACATAAAGTAAAATTTTATTTTTCAGGAGGGTCCTAAACAGAAAGTAAAATCCTATTTTTTAGAAGAGTCCTGAATAGAAAGTAAAATCCAATTTTTCAAGAGGGTCCTGAACAGAAGGTAAAGTTTCATTTTTCAGGAGGGTCCTGAACGTAAAGTAAAATACCATTTTTCAGGAGATTCCTGAACAGAAGGTAAAATCCCATTTTTCAGGAGGGTCCCAAACATAAAGTAAATTTCCATTTTTCAGGAGGGTCCTAAACAGAAAGTAAAATCTCATTTTTCAGGAGGGTTCTGAACATAAAGTAAAATCTTATTTTTCAGGACGGTCCTTAACAGAAAGTAAAATCCCATTTTTCAGGAGGGTCCTGAATAGAAAGTAAAATCACATTTTTCAGGAGGGTTCGGAACATAAAGTAAAATCTCATTTTTCAGGAGGGTCCTGAACATAAAGTGAAATCCCATTTTTTAGGAAGGTCCTGAAAAAAAAGTAAAATTTCATTTTTCAGAAGGGTCCTGAACATCAAGTGAAATCCCATTTTTCAGGAGGGTCCTGTATAGAAGGTAAAATCCTATTTTTCAGAAGGTCCTGAACAGAAAATAAAATCCCATTTTTCAGGAGAGTCCTGAACAGAAAGTACAATTTTATTTTTCAGGAGGGTCCTGAACATAAAGTAAAATCCCTTTTTTCAGGAGGGTCTTGAACAGAAAGTAAAATCCTATTTTTCAGGAGGGTCCTGAACAGAAAATAAAATTCCATTTTTCATGAGGGTCCTGAACAGAAAGTAAAATCTCGTTTTTCAGGAGAGTCCTGAATAGAAAGTAAAATTTCATTTTTCAGGAGGGTCCTGAACATATAGTGAAATCCCATTTTTCAGGAGGGTCTTTAACATAAAGTAAAATCCCATTTTTCAGGAGGGTCCTAAACAAAAAGTAAAATTTCATTTTTCAGAAGCGTCATGAACAGAAAGTAAAATTCCGTTTTTCAGGAGGGTCTTGAGCATAATGTGAAATCCCATTTTTCAGGAGGTTTTTGAACAGAAGGTAAAGTTCCATTTTTCAGGAGGGTCCTGAACGTAAAGTAAAATCCCATTTTTCTGGAGGTTCCTGAACAGAAGGTAAAATTCCATTTTTCAGGAGGGTCCCAGACATAAAGTAAATTTCTATTTTTCAGGAGGGTCCTGAACAGAAAGTAAAATCTTATTTTTCAGGAGGGTTCTGAACATAAAGTAAAATCTTATTTTTCAGGACGGTCCTTAACAGAAAGTAAAATCCCATTTTTCAGGTGGGTCCTGAATAGAAAGTAAAAGCTCATTTTTCAAAAGGGTCCTGAACATATAGTGAAATCCCATTTTTCAGGAGGGTCCTAAACAGAAAGTAAAACCCCATTTTCCAGGAGGGTCCTGAATAAAAAGTAAAATTCTATTTTTTATGAGGGTCCTAAACATGAAAGTAAAGTCCCATTTTTCAGGAGGGTCCTGTACAGAAAGTAAATTTTAATTTCTCGAAAGAGTCCTGAACAGAAGGTAAAATCTCATTTTTCAAGAGGGTCTTGAACATAAAGTGAAATCCCATTTTTCAGGAGGGTCTTGAACATAAGGTAAAATCACATTTTTAGGAGAGTTCTGAACATAAAGTAAAATCTCATTTTTCAGGAGGGTCCTGAACATAAAGTAAAATCCTATTTTTCAAGAGGGTCCTGAACAAAAAGTAAAATTCCATTTTTCAGGAGGGTCATGAACAGAAAGTAAAATTCCATTTTTCAGGAGGGTCCTGAACATGTAGTGAAATCTCATTTTTTAGGAGGGTTCTAAACAGAAAGTAAAACCCCATTTTCCAGGAGGGTCCTGGATAGAAAGTAAAATTCTATTTTTTATGAGGGTCCTAAACATGAAAGTAAAGTCCTATTTTTCAAGAGGGTCCTGTACAGAAAGTAAATTTTGATTTTTCAGGAGGGTCCTGAACAGAAGGTAAAATCTCATTTTTCAAGAGTGTTTTGAACATAAACTGAAATCCCATTTTTCAGGAGGGTCTTGAATAGAAGGTAAGATCACATTTTTCAGGAGGGTCCTGAATATAAAGTAAAATCTCATTTTTTCAGAAGGGTCCTGAACATAAAGTAAAATCCCATTTTTCAGGAGGGTCCTGAACAAAAAGTAAAATTCCATTTTTCAGGAGGGTCATGAACAAAAAGTAAAATTCCATTTTTTAGGAGGTTCCTGAACATAATGTGAAATCTCATTTTTCAGGATGGTCCTAAACAGAAGGTAAAATCCCATTTTTCAGGAGAGTCCTGAACATAAAGTAAAATTTTATTTTTCAGGAATGTCTTGAACAGAAAGAAAAATCTCATTTTTCAGGAGGGTCCTGAACAGAAAGTAAAATTCCATGAATGTGTTTTTACAATGGTAGATGAATTAAGTGAAGCGAATTTGCCCCTATTTCAACAAATAAAATTTGTCAGTTAAAAACTTAGTCGTGGCCTGCAGTACTTGGCTGTCCCGACACCTGCTCTAGTGTTCATTCCCTACATTTTGTTTCAGATTGCTAGCACTTGGCCCTACTTTGTCGCGTCATTGACCCAAACTCAGATTATTAAGAATGACTCTGAAGTAAACACGGTATTTCTTCTTTGCCATGCTTCTCAGATAGACCCTTTAACCTTGGTATTTTCATGAGTTCTCAGACTCGTCTGTTGACAAAACTTTTGCATGCCTTATTTCAGCTCACGATCATATCCCTTTCATGTGCTGGCCTTTTGTCTCGCTTTCTGCAATTGAAGACGCTGGTAGCCAGTTTTGAAATATTTTCTCACTTGTTTTGACATGGATTTGACTCAAAGACAAGAGGAAAATGACAATAATTTTTATTTGGGATAACTGACTCAAGAAAAATAAAATAAATATAAAGAGAAGAAAGAAAAGACAATGAATGTCCCCATTTGAATAAAATGAAAAACTATCTAAAAATGACAGTCAACTCTAATGATTATGCCATGCATTTCGGATTAAACAGCCTGATCTTTCCATCCAAAACTTTCACAAATTGTTGTTGAGTTAATGGCCTTGAAACTAAGTTGGTTCCTTGGGTCAATTATTTTTAAGATCTCATCCGACTAGTGGCACCTTAAAGGGTTTTTGCCATCAAACTTCTCTTATTTTTTTCCTCGGCTCACCATTGCCTTATGGTATATGTAAGAGTTTTTCACCAATGAGACTCTCTTATTATTATTTTTTCTAACTCACAATCGTCTTACGGTGCCCGTGGGGATTTTCACCAATAAGACTCTCATTTTTATCTCTCTCAACTTACCATCATCTTACGGTGCCCGTAAGGGTTTTCACCAATAAGACTCTCTCATTTTTATTTCTCTCTTGATTCCTTGTGCTGAGGAAGACAAGTAGTTCCCAAATACATCATTATATCCCTTGCATGCTTAGCCTTAACATCCTCAAAGATTGATCTGAAGGTCTTTCTTTGGTTGCAACTTGGCTTTTGGATAGGGTTAGAAAGAAAGGACATCATGAGGCCCAAACGACACTTGAAGTGGGTTAGGACTTACAACTTTTGGAATCGACTCAAACAATGAGGATTAACTCATGCCCCAGTTTCTTTTGACTGGGCAATTCTAAATTATTTATTTGGTTGGACCAAACCCAGAGTAGGGCAGCCTACGTATCTCACCCCTGAGAGAGGAGAATCAGGTCACGCGTAGTTCTGACAGCTTATTTTGCATGATTTAGACTTTTGATTCTTTTTCTTTTATTGCTACTCTTTTCTCTTTGGATTTTTCTGACTCTATTTGTCTTGACACTTTTTTCTTTTTTCTTTTTGGACATTTTTTTTGAACTTTTCTGACTCTGTTGTTTTGCTCGACACCTTTCTTTTGAGCTTTGCTGACTCTATCTTGATTCCAAATGAGGGGTATGAAAGAAAATAACACTAAGGCTCAAATGGGGTAAACAAAGGATGACACAATATTTGAATAACGGAATAAAATGCCTTCGTCATATCAATCCTTGAAAATACTAGTACATAACATGCAATGTGAAAGTAGACGATCAACATCACTTATGACATGTTTTACAACACTAACTTGCCCCAAACATGTGTGTCAACTTTTACCTATACTTGTCAAACATACAACTCCACCTTTCTTGTACATTCCTCATGCTGAAGAGCTCATGATCTCGTGGAGATGATTTTCTTTCTGTTCACGCAGCCACTATTTGACCTAATTGAGCCATGTCTTTGAATTGATGACCAAATTATTCTTGTGATTCT
>NC_061118.1:146633928-146642194 GCF_002878395.1 Capsicum annuum
GGGCATTCCCCGACCAAATGAATACAATAGATCCCAATGCATAAATAAATAAAAAAACCATTCCACAAACACTTCATCATTCAACAATCACAAATCCTAAACTTTGCCTAACTAACTTACGTTTGTCTACCCCACTCGATCTATCATGATACTATCAAGTTCGATATCAATGAAATCAAAACAGTAATATTTACTTTATCAACTTTTAACTTCCGCCCCGAATCAAACTAAACCCCAAATCCAATTGGATTTTCACCCACAGTAATTAACATGCTTCACACTAGAATTAACAATTAAATAACGAGGAGTAAAATCATCTCAACCAAAAAAAATAACCAAAATTCACACCATTCAAAAATATTCACGAAAAGAGGAATAAGAGATATAGAATTGGAACTCAATATTGATTTTATTCCAAACAATCAATGATGGACCAGAATTCAGGAGCAACGAAACCTCGACCCAATTGAAACCTCAACGTCGAACCCGCAACTCAAACAAACCAACAGAATCCGAATTAACCCGAGTGAACCAACTGACCCGTTTTAATTTTTGATCGTGGTCAAGTGAAATTTGGTTGGAATATACTGAGCAGCTCGGATTGCGTCACTACGGTCGCTGGCTCACCATGTCCGGCTACAGTTCAACGGAAAACTGAGAAATAGGTGATTGCTGGCTTGGATTCGGATTGAATTGGGTCTGGGGGTTGCTGTTTAAGCCATTTTTAGCAGGTTGACCGGCAGTTCTGAGCTATCTCCGATGATGTAACAGTGCTGGGTTGGCGTATTCCGGTGAGTGTTCGCATGAAAAACTATTTCGTCACCAGTTTCTTCTTCTCGATCTCTCATCTTGTATATCTCTGTTTTCTTATATTTCTCTACCTCACGATCTTTCTCTTTTCACTCGGAACCTTTCTTTCTCTCTCAAGCTCCTTCTCTTTTCACTCAATACCTCCCTCTCTTGATCGAATATGTGTGTATTAATGTGTGAATGATGGTGCATGAGAAAGGAAAAATAGAGATCACTGGTTTTTGTGTGTAAGTGATGTTTGTGAGTATGTGCGTGTATAGAATTATGTGGAGAAGATGATGGTTAAGGGAATATGCTTCTCATGTAATGATGATGATTGTTTTTTTAGTGGGTTTCTGTGAGTAAAAAAAAATCCCAGATGAGTGAAGAATCCCATTTCTTTTGAATGTAATGTCGTCTTGGTGAGAGAATTGTGTGGTAGTGGGGTAGGGTAGGTGGGGTAGGGAGGTGGGGGTAAGGTAGAGTGTGATGCGGTTTATTTTGATTGGATAGGTTTAAGGATAAGATAAAATCAGTTAGGGGTTATTATTTTTGTCATTTTGTGGAGATTATCACATGAGGTGGGTATGCGGTAGGATAAGGTAAAAATGGGTAAAAATGATATCGGGGAGGAAAGAAATTAGGTGTCTATAACAATTGTTAAAGATATATATTTATATATAATAACCATACAATTTCTATATATATACATATTCTATAGAATAATTATAGCATTTTTATACATATTCTATACAATTTTTAATTACAATTATTATTTAGATACATATTTTATATGACTCTATATAGTTTTTACATGCATTCTAAAAATGTATCAATCTAATATAAGAGAGTATCAATTAGTATATGGACACTGCAAGTATATCAATATAGTATAAAAGTGTATTAATATGATATAAAAGAGTATCAATTGGGTATAGGAACTGCACGTGCTTGAGTAGTTTTTTTTTTTTAAATGTGTATCAATATAGTATAAAAATATATCAATGTAGTGTAAAAGTGTATCAATTAAATATAGAGATGATATGTACCCAATTGAGCCAAATGGCTAAAAAGAGAAATTACTTTAGCTGACGGATTACAACGTCTTTTTCTTTTTAATTATGGACCATTTTTTTTAAAAATGATCATTCTTTTTTTTTTTTTTAAAATGAATTACAAAAGCTGAAGCCAACTTCATCACATTACAAGTTGAATTGAATCGGTTCAACGAACTTAATCCATATTGATGGTTCTACCCCTCCCGTTCCCGTTCCCCTCCCCCAAAAAATGAAAAAGAAAAAACGTAATTCCCAAAAAGTTAGGAAGAGAGATTCCGTTTGTATGAAACAGCCGCCACTCTTCTTGCTTGGCGCCCTTATGTCCACGCCACGACTTTCATTTTGCTTCGCATTTCAACCTTCTTCATGCAACTTATTCATTAAATTAATTCACAATGGATAAATCAAAGTATTTCCACCTCCAACAACCGAACAAAACCCCTAGAAATTTCTATCAATTTCAATACGAAAAACAAAAATAGTTCATTCATTCCCCAAAAGCTGCAAATTCTCTGTAAGATATCAAACAATTCAAAAATCACAGAAAACATTAGGAATTTCAATTAATTCTTATTAAAAAAAAAAACTGTTCAACCCCAAAAGCTACATTCTTTTTTTTTTTTTGAAATTGAAAAAAATTTGATGGTGGGATCATCATCAACAAAGCAGGGGCTGCTTTCATGGATAGTGGCAGCTACTGCAACAAGAAGCACCGTTGATTTCGACAAAAACGTCGCCGTTTCTGATGGGGACTCGCATTCACATGCCAACATCAACTTTAGCGATGAGAATTTGGGTTTTGGAGAGAGGGCTATTTCCGCCGCCGGCGCTGCTGTTCTCTCCGCCATCCTCGTTAACCCTCTTGATGTTGCCAAGGTTTCATTCCATCCCCCCCTCCCCCCCTTTATTGTTTATTATTAAATTAAATTAAAACCCTTTTGGTTAAGGGTGTTCATATCTTTTTGGGGCAAAGAATTCTTAAAATAAAATAAAATAAAGCATTGTTGCACCTGCCAAGGTTCGAACCTAGGTTGTTGATGCGGAAATGCGCACTCTTAACTACTGCTATGCTTCTCTAGCTTGTGAAGGGTGTGCAACAACATGTATATAACCATAACTTTCTATATTTAACCTATATACTCGAAAAAAATTTCCGACAAGGTGTTCATCCAACCCTTCATTGGTTGGGGCTCCGCCGCTGCCTTAAAAGCTAAATTGGTATAGTATTGGAATGAAATGGACCTGAATTGAATGGAATGGTTTAGGTGTTTCACTCATCTCTTCTCAAATGAATTGGGATATTGTTGGTAGTGATTGATTAATTGTTTAATGCTACTTCCGTCCATTTTTACTTTTCTATTATTGGCTTGGCGCACCACTTAACGAACAATAAATAAGATGAAAATTCTAATACATCACTTTTGAATATAAGAAATTCAATGTTTTGGGAAATGTATTAAGAAATGACGATAGTTAATAATAAGGCATAATACATAAATGTGCCCTTTAACTTGTCCTCACTTGACATTTACGCCCTCTAACTTTGGGCGTGCACAAGTAGGCGCTTAAACTTGTTGGATGCGTGTGTCTACTTGTTCAACTTTATACAAATTTAAGTGCATACTTGTGCACACCCAAAGTTTGATGACATAGATGCCAGTTGAGGCCAAGTTAAAGGGCATGGTTATGTATTATGCCTAATTATAAGGATAGATTAGGAATTAAGTGATAAATTATTTCTTGATTTTCTAAACAGTACAAGTAAAAGTGGACATATATTTTAAGTACATAGGACAAGTAAAAGTAGATGGAGGGAATACTTAAGCAGTGAAGCTTAGCCTATATTTTTATTTGTTGTGCAGTAATTTTCTGTTTCTATTTATTTAGGTGTTCCTTACATTGCTAACATTAGTGCTTAAACATGTATTAATACTGAGGAAAATCTGTTGAGCAGCTTACAAGATTAGAACTGCTAATCTTGAGTTGATAATGTTTTGAGGATTATTTACTTTCTCGTTGTTTCACTTCTTTCAGGTTGCTTACGTTTTAATGATATCTTTTTTCGTGCTTTACAGACAAGGTTGCAAGCTCAGGCTGCTGGTGTCCCTTATGACACCCTCTGTAGTTTGGGACATCTTCATTCAAATTCAGTAGGTTCCCAGTATTTCCTCCCAATTTATCGTTTTTCTTACTTTTCATGCCACTCAACCAGTTAATTAAACCCGGAGGAGAAAAGGATAATTTGATTGTGGAAGCTAGGGGGAAGGGGAATGCAAGGCTATTTCGATAGCTAACCCTGGAAGAAGCTATTGGTGCTTTCCTACTATGTTTCATGCTCTCTCCGAAATCTAGTTCACGGGATGTTTTCAGTTTTACCTACATTATCAATCTTAAGTTGCAAGGGCCAACTTAAGTTGATTGATTTTCACTATATGTTCTGAATTTGGCCCTGCTATCTTGTTTAGGTGCTGACGGGTGTGAAGTACAACTCAGCAGGCACTCGTGCTGTTCTTGGTGCTGAACCAACATGTTCCCCAGAGTGTTTTCGATATAAAGGAACGCTTGATGTCTTCTGTAAAGTAATACGTCAGGTTAGTTACTTTCTGTGGGAAGTAATGTAGTTCTCCGTTCCTAAGAAGAAGTTATGGCGACTTTTTGCACATAGTTTGAGACCTTCTGCTTTGAAAACATGATTTGCTTATCTGAAATCCACTCAAAGTTATGACTGCTATAACACCAACATCCATCATGAACTAGTAATCTTAATTAAGAGAGTCTGGAGGATGATTTTAGGAGTAGTCAGGCTACAAAAACATTTCAATAGAAAATTCTAGTTCCTTTTTCTGGAGCACGAGAGACAACTCTCTTCTCATTATGACATCTGTGACGTACTCGCAAAAAATCTATGACTTTTCTATGAGATGGTCATGTAAAAAGGTGATAGTTCTGTAAATAGAGTGAACCTTGCAAGGGTTTACTATCACTACCGTGTTCCCCCTCTCCCCCTCAAAACAAAGTTGAGTGTCGACGTTATATGTTGGAAGCTGGTACTAATAGATGTGCCGTAGTTGTTGTGAAGTCTTGCTGTATTATCAGGTCAACAAGAAAAAAATAAAAACCATTGAACCTGGAAAGTAGGAGTTTCTCTCAGCATCTTCTTCCAGTACATTTCTGCATTTCATTGGCTCATTGAAAGTAAAGCCAACTGTGTCATCTATTTAACCCAGGTAACTTGTACAGGAAGGATTTACCAGATTGTGGAGAGGCACTAATGCAAGTCTAACATTGGCAATCCCTTCTGTAAGTCTCAATTTAGAAATTCATTTGTTTTTTCAGTTTTCACTGGTTACTAGATATTGATGCACGCAGTTATATGCAATTGCTTTTGTTGCTGTTTTGTTTTGTAGTAGTACTTACTAAGTGTTTCATTCCCTTTTGTAGGTGGGTATATATTTGCCTCTTTATGACATTTTCCGCAACTCTATGGAAGATTATACATTACGCAATATACCAATTGCTACTCCATATGTCCCCTTGGTAGCAGGATCCTTAGCACGTTCCATTGCTTGCGTCACGTGCTATCCAATTGAGCTTGCAAGAACACGTATGCAGGTAAATCTGATCATCTTCTTGACGCAGATAGACATTACACAATTGTGTAGTACTGCTAAAGCAATCTCTTTCTGCTAGAAAATGTGTGTCAATATTACAGTTAATCTCGTGGATTAATCTCGTGGGTAGAACTATGGATGAATGCGTAAATTTTACATTTTTCAGATATGTAATATTTGATTCACATTCACAGATCAAAGTATATTACATGTTATGGGCATGCATCTATATGCTCCAGGAGATAATTCAACCATTTTCCAGTTTTTTAGAAATGTTTTTACTTGATAACGGTTTATATTCTTTCTAGATGTTTCTTAGCTCTTTGTGTTGTGAATAATTAGCTAGCAATGGTAAAAGCTAAAAGGTGAAGATTGGAAATCTTGTTCCAGTTCCATTGTTGGTAAATTAAAGATCCGTTCATTAAAGGGTTGTAACATTAGTAGTTTGAAATTTTATTTCTTTGTTAATGTTTTGTGTCTATCATTATCATCCAGGGTGCTTCGAACTTACTAGATAATGTTAATTTCCTTTTTTAGAGAGAGCAGCACCCCACTTCATTAGGTGTTTGGGTTTATCATGTTATCTATCTTTCGGTCAATATCTATCATTTTCTGCTAAATTTTACTTGTTCTTATGACTTCATTTGTTATAGGCCTTCAAAGACACCAAAAATGGCATGAAGCCTCCAGGAGTGTGGAAGACGTTAGTTGGGGTCGTTTCTCCAGTCAATGGTGCAAACAGCTTTCAAAATTGTAATACTTCATCAAACTTACTTTAGTTGGCTGCACATAGTTATGTTGTACTATCCATCCCTTTCATGGTTAGCTTTAATCTTGAGTCGCTAGGTTCCTGCCTTACGTGTATCCATAAACACCTATAAAAGTGGTTTCAATAAACAATATAGGGCCATCTTCAACGCCCCCCCGAACACACACACACTCAGAGCTGTCTTATGTTCTTTCAGTGACACTTACAATCGTACGTGTGTTCTGTATACACAAGGTGGAGCTTTTGTCTCTTCCTTGGGGTTCCCACTGAAGTGCAGGGTTTTCTTGTAAAATGTAATTATTTGAAAGACCTTACCAATAATGCTTTCAGTGAGGAAGTTCTCCCCAAATTATCTTGTCCTCATTTGCTTTTTGCTAAGAAATACTAGATCCTTCCACATTAACTTAATTCTGGCAAAGGAAATACAAGTTAAATCCCATCATAATTAACTAACTGCCCGCTAGTTTTAGTTGCCAGAGACATAGTATGAAGCTGCTAAAAGTGTAACTTACAGCATATGGCATTGGACATATTCAATTTCTCTGAGTATTCCATTATGGAAGTTTTACTGCTCCAGATCTTGCCTTTTGGTTTTTAATGCTTTGCTAACACATTTTGGTTAATTACTTTCCCATCGACCAATGGGTAGCAATGCAGGTCTACCGCCTCCTCTGGACTGGTCTGGGGGCACAACTAGCTCGTGATGTTCCTTTCTCTGCAATTTGCTGGTCTACTCTTGAGCCAGTAAGTGCTTCTAGCCCATAATTTTTTCCTATCCCTCCACCCACATCTGTTTAATTGAATAGAGCTCTCGCTACTTTTGTGAAGGTTAGGAGGAAGCTACTAGGCATGGTGGGAGATGAAGCAAGCGCGACAACTGTCCTTGGTGCAAACTTCTCTGCTGGATTTGTTGCAGGAAGTCTCGCAGCTTTTGCAACATGTCCTTTAGATGTTGCAAGAACTAGGAGACAAATAGAGGTTGGTCTTCTCCCATTTTTATTCACCTAAACAATTCCTACAAGAAACAACTAACAGAAAGAGTGATTATCCATTTGAAAATTTTCTTGAATCACATGAGTAGTTTGACCTGCTAAAAATAGGCTGATGCTACAACAACAACATTCCCAGTGTATTCCCGCAATGTGGGGGATATAAATAGGCTGATGTTAAGTACAGAATATTAAGAGATTTCTGCTTGTAAGTGTGCGCACCTAAATAAATTTCTTCTATTTTTGGCCTTGTAGTGTGAGTGTATATAACTGTTGCTTTCCTTGTTCCAATTACATGCTGAGTGGATAGTAATGCTTAACCACAATCAGTTGATAAGTTTTGGGTTGGATCAAACATGATTTTGAAGTGAAAATGATCATGTAAGTAATACTTTTTGCCTTAGGCATGGGTTTACATTGATGAAACCTGTAGTTGGGAACTATCTCAAATACAAAGAACTTATATTTGTTCAGTGCAGTTAATTACAAAGAACTCTTCTCCTTTTTTTTGAGAGAGAGAGAGGAAAGTGAAAATATTATAAATGCAGCACGAATTGTGCTTGAATATTTACTAAAAAAAGATCCAGCTTCACGACAAATAAGCATGGAGTCAAATATGTTTAACAGAGTGTCTGCATCGTTAATCCAATCCTCTATACACCAAAGAGAAAACAAAAGCATCTTGCATTTCTATAGAGCTAGCTGTATCTTTAAAGCATCTTGCATTTCTCTCTTTCCAAGTAATAGCTAGAACAGGTCTCCATCATCTTCTATTTGTGTTGTTCTTTTGACAACTCGCTTCTATATCACCTTCTCATCAAATCAAATGTTTCTTCCAGCATTGCCCATTTCCAGCATATTCAGAAATAAGTTCCATAGTTGTGAAACAATAGGACAGTGCAAAAACAAATAATTGATGGTTTCTGAATTTTTTATCACAATGATGCACCTGTTGCAGCTGAAAATCTCTTTTCTGAAGGTTGTCCTGTGTCAACATGCTTTTCTTGTAACTAGTCACACAAAACAAGCCACTTTCAATGGTGACGTGAT
>NC_061118.1:146645194-146684330 GCF_002878395.1 Capsicum annuum
ACGTGATCTCCATATGTTCCTCCAAGGCCATGAATTAGTACTCTGAGGATCAACAGCTAAAAACTTACAATAAGAGTTAACTACAAAGAACATTTCTAATTTCACATTTGGAAGTAGTGAGTTTTTTTTTTTTTTTTTCATCAGACGCATCTTCAAAAGACGAGATTTTGCACAAATTGCCACATCCAGGCACCAAATCATGAGCTCTTTGGTTCAACTCTAATTGAAGCAGAATTACTTGTTATCTCACCCAAAATATGCATGCCTTTCTGATCTACCATTTATTCTGTCACATAATTCTAAGATAATTCAATATTCGAATGCTTCCAGTAGAGGATGACTTGCAATTCCATCATTCTGTTCAAGGAAAAGTAGGAATGAGGAAAGTGAGTTAATATGTTAAACCTGTGGTAACACAGAAAGTTATAAACATCAAATATTGGTGACGAATGAGTTTGTCAACACTCATTTTACCGAAACTATATCTGTATCCTTGTGGTGCTGATGAGATCTTTTTTAACCCAGATTTTCCAGTTACTGCATACGTTTTGTTTCTGTTGTTTGTTGATATGGCAGTCTGTTTGATGAGTTTTATCTGGACGCATTAGCTTTGAGTTTCCACTGGAACTGGACAAGGCTACAACCTTCGAGAACCTGATTGTTTGTTATTTTTATTAACTTAATGAAGCACAGAACGTGGAGAAGTAGACTATTACCTTGACAATCATGAGCCAAGCTAGTATTTTGCGGTGAATCCCCCTATTAATTAGTCACGCATTATGGTTTTGAATGCCAATTCTCGAGCATGCACTTTACTTCTCATTTTTTCGCTTCCCATGGACCTTTTTGCTTCTAGCCCCATGCTGCTTTACACTTTCCGCTTTACAAACACTAGTTATTATTTTTTTCCTCTTTTTTTTGTTTCAGTGGAATTTTCATTTGTCATTGCAGAATGATCCTGAACGAGCACTGAGAATGACCACAAGACAAACATTGGTTGAGATATGGAGGTACTTGACCTCAGTTTATTTCTTTTATCTTTGTCTGCAACCCCATCTCCCTTCGAGCCCTCGATCTCTTTCAGATACTGCAATATGCTTTGATCTAGTTGACAAAAGATAGTCAATAGGAGCAGTGATGAGCTCTAATGAGTTGTTTGGTTTTATTTTGGTTTTCACAAACTAATCCTTTTCTTTAGTGCATCAATTGCCGATAGGATAATTGTTTTCTTTTCCAATTAAGGTCGACAAGATAGATGTATGGAGGATGTATTGGAAGGGGTGTGGGGGAAGAAAACTGGGGACTGAAGGGTTATGTGCTATGTTGTTCGGACTCTTTAAAAATGTCAACGGGTGCGTGTCGGATTCACCAAAGCTAGTGTGTTTTTTGGAGAATCCCACACGGGTGCGGCATCAAAAGTGAAGAGTCCGCAACTTAGGTTATGGGAGCCTCAACTCCTAAGAGATGATTTTGCTGAAAGTGTTTAGAGGTCCCGTTAAGTGATGAACACTTCTCCAGTTACTCCCAGGAACAGATCCAGCAGAGACGAGGTAGCTCCTTGTCTTCCTTGCCTTTCATTTAAGAATGATGAATCCAAATGATCCGCTAGAAGTTCTGGAATATCTATTCGTCTTGATTTATTCTTTTATTATAAGACAGAGTGATTGTTTTGTAAGAAAATAATTTTATCTATCTGGCTGCTTGGTAAGTTCTTAAGTTAGTAAAAAGAAACACCATTCCGTTTGATCAAAAATGAACCTTGGAATACCCTTGTGTCTCCCTGAAATCAGCATCTTGCTGTTTGTTAAAATGCATTTTAAGTGTTAAAAGGTTTGTAGACCATTTTCCTGGACTTGGTGCTTTGGGCTGTGCTTATTATTGTTTTCATGAACCAGGGATGGGAGATTTAAGGGAATGTTCACTGGAGTTGGCCCCCGAGTTGCCCGAGCAGGACCTTCAGTTGGGATTGTCGTTTCCTTCTATGAGGTGGTAAAATATGGTTTGCGCCATAGGCATATGCATCGACAGAGCGAAGGTGCTGATCTATAGCATTATAATGTAGCTTCCAAGCCACTGAAGCAGGTGATATTAGCACAACTTCTACCAGTAAGACACTCCCAAAGACCCCCGGCTGTTGCAGTGATTCATCACAGGGTAATCCCTTCTAACCCAATTTTCGCCTGTAAGGCTTGAAGGTTAATTTATTCAATCAAGTGAAGAAGTTTCTCCAGTGATTGGAAGCACTTGTCCCACAGTAACTATAGTCCCACATTCGTATTACAACTGTACTGTGTACCCTTACTGCATTGCAGAAACTTTAGACTGTAAACAAAAGACCAGTTGTAGGAAATTTCCTGAAGGGGGAAGGTTGCTTGCAAAATGCTTGAGGAAGTGACTTACACTAGTGCACAAAATGGGCCCCGTCTCCAAATAAGTGACGCTTTTAACTCATTTCAAGTCTATTAAGAAATATTAGATGTTTTTTTGAGAATTGAGCACTATTAAGAAATACTCGTAGTTTGTTGGTACAAGAGTATAGCGGAAACAACTACTACTCCCTTCGTTTCAAAATAGTATTTCTTGTCTAGAATTTCTAAAGCAACAATTATTTTTAATTCAATAAATTTAAGTGAAAAAACAATAGATTGCTACTCTCAAGTGGCTTCTCATTTTCTTTTCTACTTCCGTTTCTCTGGAGTTCATATCTTCTATAAGTTGTATATTAATCAGTACTCTGACACTTGGGATGTTGACAATAGGAGAAATGAGAAAAAGACAACCAAACATATATAACCATATACTAGAAATTAAATTAAGCATGAATGGATTAATTAAATAAATGCATATGAAGAATGATTAAAAATTACAACCATTGTCCCAAATGAAACATAATTGTAAATGAGAAATTAAATTTAGAACAATTTGTAGGAAGAAGCATCCATAGGGTGGATGAGATATGTTAGAACTAAAGCCACCAGCATTAACACATAAGCAATCCCTTGATCTATCGATATTCCTGCAAATTACCATCAGCATGTTACTCCAAAGAATTTCAGTTTTATATATATAACTCAGATGGTTTAAAAAGAAGGCGAAAATCTTGCATAATTCACTAGATCTCCATATAATAATAATAAGAAAATTTTTTTAAAAAATGCGGTGCATTAAAGTTTTCCCTATGTGCGGCGGTGTTCGGAGAAGGGCTAAACTACAAGGGCTTATTGTATGCATACTTATTTTGCATTTTGTTCAGGCTGTTTCACAGCTTGAACCCGTGGCCTCCAGATGACATAGCAATAATGTACCAGTTATTCTAAGACTCTCCTTCTAGAACATCTAGATTATATAAATTAAATTTTGTTATAAAGAGAAGGGAGTAGAGAACAAACCGTCACTAGTAGGGGCAGGGGCAGGGGCAAAGTCTTGAGCTTGAACAGTGAAAAAAGCCATGGAAAAGATGGCCAACAGCATTGAAACTACCGCAGCCATAACTAATCGCCCCTACCTTTTGTACTTAAAAAGAGAGAGAAAAAAAAAATGAAACTTGCAAACAAACAAGTGAAAATGCTGGTTGAGAGCCTGAGACTTTTGGAGGTTTATATAGTTAGTTGGTAGGATTTTTTTTATTCTTTTTGTTTTTATTTTATTTTAAATTTTAAGCTATATATGTTAAGGTTTCTGTTTTGATTTTCTTATCAAATTTAGATTTTATTTTTCTTGAACGAAAAGTCAATGTAATACCATAATTTTACTTTTACTTTTCCTAAAAATAAATATTAAATTTTTTCATATTATTTTGGATCTCTATAAATAGAAACCTCTCTTATAGTTCTCTCAACATGTTTGATGTTTTTTCAATAATATTAATTTTTAATATATAGGTCCATTGGTTAAACCATATTAATAATCTATTATCTTTCGCATGACGCCTTCTCAATTTTGAATTCAACAATATACATCATAAATGTAAAATTATTACTCTCTTCGTCTATTTTTACTTGTCCATATTACTAAAAATAGTTGATGAATAATATTTGTCTAATTTAAAAAATTAATGAATAATTTGTTCTTTGTGCTCATTTTACTCTTACTATTAAATACTATTCATTAACTAATATATTTTTAAAGCTTTAAATTTTTATTATATTTAAAAAGTGATATAATAAAATTACACCTATTATATTGTGATTTTAAGTTATGTATCAACTCAAAAGTGTAAAAAAAGAAAAAAAAAAAAAAAAAAAAGAGGAACGGAAGGAATATTTAAAGTGAACATAGAAAAAAAAAGAGAAACCAGCTAAATTGTGGGGTCCATCAAACATTTTTGTTTGGAAACCCATGTGCCACCTCCTTTTTAAAATTTTTTCATTAAACCTCAGCTTATTTAGTTAATCAGAATTCATGATTTACATAAATAAAAGATTTTAAAATTATTCATCACTTGTTCAAATCATTATTGTCAATTTAAATGGATGCTAAATTGAGCTGGATTTTAGATTCTGCCTTTATGACAGATCAGATGGAGATTATCTTGTAATTTCTTTATTTTAGGACACATTTTTTAACTTTAAATATCACCTGGTTTTGTGAATTTTTCTCAATAAAATTACTCTCCTGAAGTTTACATTTAAATAAATGTTTAGAGAGGAAAATAAGTTTCACCTTTTTTTTCTTCTTTCAATCCAAAAAGGATGTGCATAAAGTTTTTGAAACGCCTAAAGGCTGATTAACACCTCAATTATTAACAACTCCCTAATTTGAATTTAAATTGTTAATCTGGCTAAGTGAGTAGTAGTTAGTTATCAATTATGTAGCTGTTATTGGGAATAAAAAGTCATCTAACCGTTACATTCATATGAGATACATATAATTAAGTATAAATAACATAAATATCAAACCTTTTGGAAGTAATTACACTCTCTCTCATTTTTAAAATTATTTTACTTTCTCTATTAATATATATAACATAGTCCACATATACATAGCATTCTGTGTATATGTTGGAATTTTTGTAATATGCTTAAAGAGTTGAGATTTTTTGTAATATTAAAAACATAAGTTGTGTATTTGTGTAATTTTTAGTTTAATGTAATTGTTATCTCAATGATTTGATTGCACCTTCCTTTTAAAGTTGAGCAAGCTACACATTTAACTGATCAACAAAAATAATTACATTTAAATGCCAAATATTGAGTGAAAGATTTTGGTGGATACTACTGATTATTTCCTTGCATTAGCTTTCGTTTTTTTTTTTCGTTTTTTTTTTTTATAGTGTTTAACAAAGGGAAAAGAATATGGGATGATCATTTTTTTAAAAAATGAACACAATTTGAAAAGGTGGACAAATGTAATCTGTCGACTAAATTTAATTCCCTTTTTAGCCATTTGACCCAATTGGGCACATGCAGTCTCTATACTCTATTGATACACTTTTATACTATATTAATACGTTTTTTATAAAAGAGAAAGGAAATTCTATGCAAGTCCATGTAGTCTCTATACCCAATTGATACTCTTTTATACCACATTAATACACTTTTATACTATATTGGTACACTTGCAGTGTTCATATACTCAAGTGATATTCTTTTATACTAGATTGATACATTTTTAGAATGCATGTAGAAACTATATAGAGTCGTATAAAATATGTATCTAAATAATAATTGTAGATAAAAATTGTATAGAATGTGTATATCTGTTTTCTTTTTGATGTTTGACTTGTTTTTTATAGTTCCTCTTTTGGACTTGTAATAATGTCGGGGGTTGATTTTTGAATTTGGAAAATTGCAGTTGAACTATTGAAAAAAGTTGGAGTTAGGTTTTCCATTTGGTGTTTGAGTTGCATTATCTTCTCCTCAAAATCCTATGTATTTGTTTTGATCAAATAAAGTTTCTTATAGTAATTTCACATAACTTTTTGGATAGTCAATGTCATTATTCCATAAATATACATAATGCATGTTCTAACGTACAATAATTATAGTTATGTTAATTTCAAAAAAGGAATAGATTTTTTTTAAAAAAAGTTGCTAAAAAAAAAGGTATAAAAACAGTGAAAAAAAAAAGCAATGATTTTTTTTATAATAGAATGAAACATCAAATTAAAAAAAATGAAACATAAAAAAAGAAGCAAGATTTAAAAAATAAAATGAACTAGCATTTTTTATTTTTTTTTAAATGGGAAAAAACGTGAAGTAACTGGCATGCAAAATAATCAATGGCTATAAAATTAAAATTAGTTTAGTGACTGATTAGAGGGGATTAAATTGTAGTAACTATTTAGTTGGAATTAGATTTAGCGAATGGACATTTTTGTCCTTTCCCCTTTAGCAAAATATGGAGAGAAAGAGGCCCATAATGCAGAAGTTGGGGTGGGCCATTGGGGAAGCAAAGAGTACTTGGGATAGGGAAATTCCACATGCAAATTGTTTCTAATATGAACACCTTTATATTGGATAGTAATACTATTCTCAACTATGAGACAAAGTAAAATTCAAGATTTTTATTTGATGATTTCAACATCACGAAAAAACAGCTCATGCACTAAAGCTTTAACTATGAGTGAGGTCTGAAGAAAGATCAAATCATAATGATCTATTGTATATAACCTTATCCTGCATTTTTCTTAAGAAACTGTTTCAATAACTGCCTTACACGCTACATCGTAAAATCAAGCCTTAGCTACAAGACAACATTTGCCATTGCATGTCCTATATATGTACACTCAAGCATCACCTCATATTCATATTTTTTGTGCAATGGTCCACTTCACATGCCTGCCTAGTTCCATTAAAACAAATAATATATGTTAGTCCAAAACTTGATATTTTTAATAAGACATGGATAATGGGAGAAATATCACGATTTAGTGATAGATGTGTGTACTAGTAACACATATTGCTATTTTCATTTGTTTGCTTAGTGTGAATAACATTTTCCCTTGAAGAAATTACACATGAAAAAGTGAAAAAGTAGTAGAATAATTTTGCACATGATATGGTCAAGAAGAATAACAAGTGGTCTTTCAAATTAATCTTTTTTTTTATAAGTATTTTGATAAGATTTTTCATGAATTAATTTTAGCGGATCGTACTTTTATGGACTAATAATTTCCTATCCCTATTTCCGTTCTACTCAATGTCTGTTTTTTTGTGTTATATCATTATTTATAACGTGATAGAAGATGAAAAAAAGTTTATAACGTTTCTTCTCGTGTAACTATATATAAACAATAAAATTAAAAAGAAGAATCTAATTATTCAACATCAAACATAATTAATTATAAAAGATTCTTCACATGTACGTAAAGATAACAATGATATGGTTAAAAATGTTTGAATCATTTCATTTATATTTGAATCAACGTCTTTTTCAATTACAGGGCCAAAAAATGGTCAATGTATGGACTAGGCCCAAGTAAGTAAGAAAGAGTAAAGGATCTCAGGCCCATGAAGCCATTAGCCATTGTCAAAAAACCACAACTTTGCTTTCCTTTATTACACAATATCCCAAATCCCCAAACTAATTACATGTCACAACTGAGCCGAGGCCCTGATCGCGATGGGCATCCCGAGAGACCCTCTAATTCTTCAATCCACTAGTGATATTATCCGCTTTGGGCCCAAGCCCGCACGGCTTTAAAACGTGTCACTAAGGAGTAAGACTTTCTTACTTATATGCCCAGTATTTCTCTTGTATTTTACCAATATGAGACTCTTTCCTAAGTTGATGTGTTACATTACAAATATCACATATTTACAATTTCTCTTTCTATAATTCATATAAATAGCTTTACTTTTCCTTTCTGACGCTTTTATTTCCTTAAAAGGTGCCTACAATCAAGGATCTCAATTTTTTAAATTTTGAATTTATCGTTCTTCTCAAATCCCTATTTCTAATTCACAAAAATTCAAAAAAAAAAAAAGCTTAAACATACCTGAAACTCCCCCCTAATTAGCCGCCATGACTGGGAATATACTATTGGTTACAAGAAAACTACAAACCCACTTCGTCCTTTGAATTCATATAATTCCCTTTATGATAATCCCTTGAATAATGAACTCAGACAAAATCGTTGCAGCAATAATGGAAGCAGCACTATTTGTGAAGCACTTGGTGTTCATTTACTTCAAAATCAACTAGTTATACCTAATAACAAAGAGGATGCTGCAACAAATAGACCTTTTCGAGAGTTTGGATTGACGTTGGTGATATAATTTTTGTTTGAAGAAAAGAAAAAAGGGGAAGAAAAAAAAGGTATTCATATGTATGAAATTTGATATTGTCGAGAGTTTTTATGCCACACCATATACATATGTATGAAATTTGTTGTTACTTCATCTCATATACATAGCATTATTATGTATATAAGTCCATTTATTAAATTCGTTATGCATATGTCGTGAAACAAACACTGGTGGACTATTTATTTCAGATCATATACATTACAAAGTTATGTATATGTTACGCATTGATAGTGTTATACTTAGCTTAGTTATGTATATTAATCTATATATACATAATTTTGTTATGTATACCGTTGAAACAAGCACTTTTGGATTGTTATATGTTATGCATTAACAGTGTTATACGTGACACAATTATGTATATGACTCTGTTAGACAAGCCGAGATGTGTTTATTTCAGCCTATATATGTAGCATTCTTATGTATATGAAAGAATATTAGGCATGAATATTGAGCATTGTTTTATGGTTTCAAGAATTGAAATTTTTTATTTAAGTTTTGTTGCATATTAAACTAATATTGATTTGCAATGTATATTATTACAGGGGACGCAATGCGGATGCAATTGCCAAAATCAACCCGAAATTCCTCAATCTCTAAATCTGATCGTTGAAATTGAATTGATGTTTCAAAATTTTAAAATTGAAAAGTTGTTACTGAATTTAAGAGATTCATTAACCAAATTTCATAAATATAGAGTTAATTGGGTTATGTATTTAATGTAGATATTTTATTTCTTTTATTATAGTTAAATTAGTTAGTTCAAAAACATAAGTAGTAATGTATATGGACGATAACTTATGTATAAGATGGGGAGAGAGATTAATTAAAAAAAAGGGAGAATGTATATGAACGACAACATATGTATAAGAATGGGGAGAGAGATTAATTGGAAAAAAAAAGGAGAGAAGGTAATTGTGTTTCAAATGGTGGAATTTATGTTATTATGGGCTTTAACCGAAGGGATATTTGTTCCATGTCCGGTCCATTTCCTTCTATACCACCAGAATACAAGACGAGGTTTCACCAAGGATCTATTCAGTACAATGAAAAATATTTTATTAAAAATAAGTATATTTCTTATTTTTTGTGTTTGAGATGTAAAAAAAATTTCTATCATAATAGCATTTGTATATAATATATACAACAAATACTATAGAAGGTAGGGATGGAGGGAAGTGGAGGTGGGGGAGGTGTTGGAGAGTTGGAAAACACAATCAATATAAATTGTCACTTTGTGAAACTTGTTTTCTCTTTATATTCTAAAGAATATTTTCCTATGTATCAAAAACATTATTTTGGCGTACTTATAAACAATAGCTATTACGGTTTAATAATTGAATTGTTCCTCTAGTGACAAGTGACAACTATTGGATCAGTTGCTAAAATGTTATTCAAAATTTTGAAACGGAATTTTTTTCTCAAAGTATATCATGGTTTAGTAGGGTGAATTAGAAAAATAATGTATGCATTAACTTTGTGTATTATTAATATATTATTTGATACATATTTTTTTTAAATTATGTATAGTAAATACAAACATTAGTTATACGGTCTGTGTGTATAACGTATGTAATACTATTCCTATTTAAATAAGTATCCAACATACAATTACGAGAATTTCTTTTTACCGATATACTTCACCTTCTATTATGTTACTTTTCACGGTCTCAAATTATTGTTCCAATCTTTAAAATTAGTTATCTCAAATTATTTATCATTTTAGAAATTTAAGAAAAATTTAAGCATGTTCCCATATTACCTTTAATAACAATTGTTCTTAAATACTATAAGCACCTCAATCATGTGGGGATGGCACATAAATGGAGTAAATATTCACTAAAGAGAAATTCTATTTTTAAGACATAAATATGGATAAAATACTCAAATTTATCATAATTTACATTTCTTAAGAGATGCGTAAAAGGATAACACGATAAATAATTTGAGACGGAGATATAAGTAGAATCAAAGACGTAGGAGATTGAGTAGAGGAGACAATAAAGATGATCGTCGTCGTGACGATCAGTCACTGATTCTTGTGTATAGGTTTTGATTTTCGATTTTTTTTTTTTGAAGTGTCCTTTATCCTTCTAGCTGTATTTTTCAACTTCTAATTTGCAACAAATTAAAACACGTTATTAACACACTAAGATGTGACGATCATAGATCGAAATTCATATTAATAACAAAACTTAGTAGTATTAGATTCATAGAAAAGAAACCATGATGAACCATTTTACATACTACAAAAAGAGTTTTAACTTATACACACACAACACAATTAACAAACCGATTAACTGATAGAGAAGAGGAGATTTAGCTAGTCATAATTATAATTAATAAGTCCAGAGAAAGGCTCCCATAGCAAACTTCCTCTTTTGATTAACATCTCCATTAATAGGAAGTCCATATTGAGTAAGCAAACAATCCAGTTTCCATTCTGGCATAACTTCATATTCAGCTCTTGTGTATCTTGGGTAATGCAACGGCATGTGAAAGTCGTAGCCACACCGGTCTCCGCCGTGCTGGCTGTTCATTACACGGTCACCTCCGCCCATACCGGGCGGAGTTGGCTGTGTCATCGACTCCATTCCACCTCCACTCATTTTCTTGGATACTTTGTGATGGTGTGGAGAAATATATTGGGGCACTAAGGTATTTATAGAGGAAAGAAAGGCAGTTTACAATTTTTTTTCTTTTCTTATTTATTTTAATGTAGTCTACAACTTTTTCATAATAAAAAGTGCAGACATATTACGAAGGGTTGGGGTGGAATGAATATGATCATTTCACTTTTAGTAGAGTTTCAAGTTGAATTTAGTTATTTTTTATGAAACGCTTCCTCATTTGATGGGCTTTATGCAACGTAAATTCGAGTTAGAAGGGATCTAAAGAGGGTAACACCAGATAGAAAACATAAAAAAGAAAATGCTAACATGAATCTTTTTTAAAAGAATTTTTGGATTTAGATTATGTAATAATAGTCTAGTTTATAGATAATAGGGATTTTATTTTTATGTTGTGATTAGAATTATATAATACTCTTTCCGCCTCAATTTAAGTGTTCACTCTCGTTTTGGTTTATCCCAAAAAGAAGACATTTCATTCGTATTTAGTAAGACAATTCAGGCATCCGATGGCTACATGACAAGTTTAGGAAACCAAAATTCAAAGGATATTTAGCATGATATAATACATCTTTAATTTAAAAATATAAAATTTAATACACTTAAACTGAGACGGAGAGTACAATCCATTGCGGACGATACAAGAAAGATGACATTGTTTTGCTTCTGAAACTCCAAAGATGGGGAGGTTTTTTTAATGTTTTATAGATGGTAGGTGGCACAGTTGGATGTAAGTGTTAGAGAAGATAATTGTTGAAAAATGGATACAAACACATCTGTAACTCCTGGAATTGTTTTTTAGCCAAGATGGCAGACCTATAAGTAGAATATATTGTAGCTTGATGGGACATAAATTGGATGTTGCACTTGGTATTCAAATTTACCAATTTTAAAAGAGGTTCCCCGAGTGATACTCAAGCATAGTCGAATTGAAATTTTCTTCTTTGAGAGTGTGTTTGGTACGATGGAAAATGTTTTCCTATTTTTCCTTGTTTGGTTGCAACAAAATGTTGGAAAAATATTTTTCACAACAACTCATTTTCCTCAATTTGAAGGAAAATGACTTCCCTCATGAACCAAGGGAAGTCATTTTCTGGAAAATGACAAATGTGACTTATGCCCCCCACTCCCCTCTTTCCCACCCCAATAATACTCATATTCACATGACTCAAAAAATTTATATTTCTAAAAAATTTACACTACTCGAAAATATTTTTCACTGTGTTTTGCTTTAATTTTTCACATCTTCAAATAAAAAATACTGAAGCTCGAATTTTTTCCATTTCCAATGTTCATTGAATGTATTGTTATTTCCATATGCATAGAGGAAGACTTACCAATGTTACTTTTGCTAATTGCATATTTCATTTTATCATCGATTTTCATGAGGTTGAATAAGCTTATCGTTCCGTTATATTTCTATTGATTGTAGTATCTTGAGATTGTCCCGACAAAATGTTGAAAAGAGTCCCTTATATTTGCTAATTAATAGTTGCTTAAATTTAGTGATTGGAACATTTTAGTATTCGATATTAATATTATTTGTTATGCTTAAATTAGTTCTTACAAATAGTTGAGTTGCTAGAGGCACCGATATACTAATTAACGGTTAGTAGTATTTTCTAAAAAATATTTTTTCACTCACCAATCAAACAATAAAAAATATTTTTCTAAAAAATATTTTCTACTCACCAACCAAGCACCATAAAATATTTTCTACTCACCAATCAAATATGAAAAAATAAGTAGAAAATCAACTTATTTTTCATGAAAACATTTTCCAAGAAAATATTTTTCATGAAAAATATTTTCCATCATACCAAACACACCCTGAAATCATGTGAAAAAAAGTGACTTGTAGCCTGTAGGCCATTTTTATTGCTAGTTTTGGTGTAGCATTATCTAATTTCACTTGGTTTCAAAGGGACAATATATATAAAACCACAATTCAAACCGTTGAGTCACGATTTCGAATCTCAATGTTTATATAATACTCTCTCCAATCACAGATGTTTGTGCGATTATAAATTATTTCACTACGGATAAAATAGATATTTTAAAGTTAAATTGTTAATAAATATAGAACGCATTATTTTTTTTAAAATTGACTAAAAGAGAAAATGAATCATATAAATTGGAATAAGGGAGTATTAAGTATTAACTTTTCAGTTCCATTGTACAATAAAAAAGACACAATTACCTTTTACGTATAAGAACTGCTAATTGTTTTCTCGTGTTTTTCTTTTTCTCACCTCGAACCTCTAATTTTGCATTAGAGAAATGAATAATTAAATTCAAATATCCAAAAATATTGCCACAATGTTCACTAGAACATACTGTAGTAGGAAAAGTAATTAATTTTAATAATTGAATCTCAGAAATGATCAACTTTAGTGTTTGAAATCTATACTGAAAGACTTTATAATCAATGATACAGTGCAGGTGGGCTAACGCTTGCAAATAATTGCACATATTGAATGGTAGCAAAGAAAGTTGATGTTCTGTCAAATGCTAGCTACCACAAAATCTATAACTGTAGTACTGCAATTAATTCATCGAATGACAGATTACCTGCTCAACAAACTGTGGCTGATATTCCTTCATTCATACCCTCTAAGATCAGAAACTGAAGCCTCAAGGCACCCTGTAGATTCCCCCATTCCTCCAGTTCCAAATATTAGACGTTTTGACAACTTAAAATATAACGTTTAAAAAATAACAACAACAACATACCCGGTGTATTCCAACAAAAGTGGAGTCTGAGGAGGGTCGAGAGCAGTGTCGGCTCTATCCTTTTAAAAAAAAGGCAACCACCTAAGGCCCCCTAATTTGAGGGCCTCATTTTATTTTTTAACAATAATAGATTATAGGTTTTTATTAAAAAAATATTAAATATTATTTGTAGAAAAAATAAACTTATAATATAAAAGTAAACAATGCAAGGAAGAGTAAACGATGAATGGCAAGTCAGAGTGAAAGGCAGAGACTTCAGTTTGATGTATTTAAAGTATGTCTCAAGAAAGATTAGATGCATTAGTTATATTAACAAAAAAAATTATTCGAAGAATCGACTATAATATTTACAACTTTGCATCTTAGGATTTAAAATATAGGCTTTATAAAAAAATTAATTTTTCTTGAAAATTTAAGGCCTCCACTTGATTTTCGCCTTAAGCCACTGATTTGCTTGAGCCGGCCCTGGTCGAGGGTACGTATTCCGTACCTCTACCTCACTTGTGAGGTCGACAGGTTGTTTCAGTAGAACTCCGGCTCATTCCAATTAATATTCTTATAATTATAATTATTAGATATGTTTTTAAGGGCTGTGCAGAAAATTCACGAGACAAATAATATGAAGGGGATTTTTAGACACTTCACATTGCATGCCACCATTTTTAATTGTCGGTCGAGGATGGTGTAGCATGAACTGATGTAGACGCTTTAAAGGAACTATAGAGACTAGCCTTCCCAAAAAGATAGATGACACATGATCACAATTAATGAGTATTACATCAATGGTAAAACTAACTCATTTTGATGTTAAAGCACTACTGAATTTTTCCGATTTTTAGTCAAAACAATCGGTGCAACTATTGCATACAGTAGGTTCAACTCTATCTGGATTGTTGTCTATTTGCTGCAAATTACTTGCAGTTGGCTTGAAAAAAAGTATACTTAAGTTCTACTTCTAGTCGCACCTCTCCCACATGTGTAATTGGGTGCATCTGTATAAAGAAAATAATAAAAAGACACACTACTATTAAGCCTAGTTATTTGGGATTCAAATTGAAATGACAATCCCTTGAAAATGTTTTAGCAAAGGTTAGATTAGCTATTTAAGCCGAACAATATTCGCAGCAATGAGATAAATCTCAAGGTAATTAGCTGCTTTTTAATGACTGACTTGTAGATGTACACACATGGTGATCAAAGAGTTGCAACAACCATGAAATAAATAAATAGCTAATCTATTCTTTCATGCAATTACACAATCTTCACAGTGGCATAAAAAAGATCTGTTGTTCCTCGTGCAACTCGTTCCACTCAAAAGTTCCATGTACCTATACTAGATTAACTTTGAATATGAATCATTACAGAACACAACAGAAGTTATATAATCCCCATCCTAGTTTTTTCTTGTGTTTTCTTGATTTCATGTGTTTACTAGTGAAACCAGAAAAGCAAAATTAAGTTCGTACTAGGTTTGGTTAAATAAGGAAGACATCAGTGCTCGTCCTACTTTCACGCTCATTAACGTGGAGGGAAGAACCTGCTATCATCAGAAAGCTTCTAAGCTCAACTCTTGAATCACGTATCCTGATTAATTGGGATCCAAGTGATGGTCATGCAACCCTTTAGCCATTTGCATTGGCTGAGGCTCAACTTGTTGATAGCTTTGCACAAATCAAAGAAAAAAAATTGGTGGCAGTATTTTGTACATCAGGAATCTGTTCTTCGTTCAACAGAGACTTCAGATACACTCTCAGAAACCGGTTTTACTGTCAAAGGCAAATCCACTAGGGTGCTTGGAGGAGCAAAATACATATGTAGGGACATCATGCAGATAATGATACCCAAAAAGAGCTGCAAACAGGCAAATTAACAGTAAAGACATGTTTATGAAATATAAGGGCAAATTACAAAGAAGTTTCAAATTGAGAACAGCTCTCTGGAGCCTACCTGTACTGTCGGCTTGAAGTTGAAGAGTAGCACTGATAACACCATTGTCAGGAGCATTGCCATTGAAGTGGCGTACACCTGGAAAAGAATAGGTAATATCAGTATATTACCAGATAGGGTACTAGACTGCTAGTTAGCTTCTTCGTTTAAGTAACATTAAATGATAATGCTTCAATTGAAATGCTATATGACCATGCATAACAGCCTTATTGATACTAACTATGGTAATGCAATATTCTATACAAAAGCTAAATGAATGAAAATGGGATGGATTGCATTGTTGAAGACCTTCGAATCAGTTATATAAATCTATACCAGGATAGTTACAAATTCTCAGAGGTGGGATGCCTTAAATTTCTCCTCCACTTCTATCCAGAAAAGTACAAAATTAATTCCTATCGCAGTTGGGTAGGTTATTGTCCCAAAAAAAGTTGAGTTGCATAATGAGAATTCGACTAAAAGGATTTTGTGGTCTTGGACAATATTTGGTTGAAGTTGAAAAAAAAGAGTATTTGAAGTTAAAATTTTGTCCGGATATCAATTTCACTTCCATTCACAACACCGTCCAAGTACATCAGCCCTTTCCTTTCTTGTTTTGGTTCATTTCATGCTTGTATGGCTCCAAGCAATTGAATAGTTCCCAATTGGACTAGAGAAAAAGGTTGAAGTTCTGCGAGTAAATTTTTTTTTTTTTTTTTAAATTTCAATTGGCATACTGGAATACTCCTTAAAATAGTTTCTTATTTCATCAGTATTTCAAATACGGGTGTTCAATATTTGCCAATAATAATGTCCCAACCATTATTTGCAAATATTGAACTTCAGTAGTTGCAGATACTGAAATATCATTTATGGACCAAGCATCTCCTTCATGAAATACCAATTCCTTTCCCTAAGAAAATAAATTTGTGTTCTAGAATTAGGGGTTCTTTGAACACTTTCAGCCATCAGTTGTGTAAATGAGTGTCATAAAAAGTTGCAGAAAGATAAAATAACATTACAAGATTGAAAACTCTACCTAGAATCATGGGTTTAAATGGAAAACAACTTTCATCTTTTAATAAGTAACAAAAAAAATGATCCTTCCGAAAGATGAACAAATTACAAAATTAAGAGTCAAATGACTAAAAACAGAATCAGTAAAATCTGGTGCTAGATGAAATATGTCGAAATTCAAACAGCTCATTTAAGTTTCCATGTATAGTAAATCAACCACTTTAAAATAAATCCAAGCCCAGATCGACCACAAAGTATCTAATAAACTGGGTTAAGGTTAAGCTATAGCAACGGTGGAGACCACAAAATGCAATAGTTTTTGAAATAGTGGAGGAATTGAACATAATGAGAGAGAGTATAGCAATATTGAAGGAGTTGACATAATGAGATGCAGTTGGCTCTGACCCTAGTCTTTTTGTTAAATTAAACTGTCAAACCCTTGTCTTTCTTCCTCTTAATAAGTTCGTTCTCATTGAGAAACTACAAATTTGTCCTGCTACCACCCCCTTCAGCTTAGTCTCTCTCAATTTCTAAGCAGAGATGCCATCCAAAATAACTCTTCAGATTTCTCATCCCCAGGATAATTTACTTGAGAATCAGAATCAGGAATCTGTTCTAGGTGTCGTAAATCTTATTAAAGTACAGGAACATAGACAATCGCCATAAAAATCGAGGGGAATTAAATAGAATTTTTACGATATGCAACTTCAGTTCATAACAAACATATCAAAGGTAATCAGAACTTTTACAAACAGAACCGAAAGCAAATGCATCTAATCAGAAAGATAAGATACCTTTATAATATTGTCGGCATACTTCATCAACCATGAAACCAAAAGGCCAGTGGTTCCAAGATTCAACACTACCAACCATGTGGTCATGTTGTATCCATTGAAAAGGCGCTGCCACCAAGGACCTGCCTCAAACCCACTTCTAAAATCATCCATAAGAAGTCGCCCCATGTTGAATATTGAGCCAAATCTGAAAATCCAATGCACTATTTCAATTATCAAATCAATTTCATAGGCCTGTACTACTAGAATGGAATTTGATCACACAACAGGACTCAAGTCAGTATATGAAGACTAACAAACCCTTCTTCCTTACTGTCCCGTGCAACTATCTTCTACTTCAGAGTTTTAACATATGTACTAGAGAATGAGCTTAATTGCATTCAACAGTGGGACCCGCATATATAATTGGAGAACTCACGTGTATAATTGGACATTCTGCCAGTACAGGCTATCATTATTCTTCTTCATCAAGAACTCAGTATAAACACCTGCTAGTGCTGAAAGACAAGCAGAGAGAACGCCAAACAAATATCCTTGAATGGGTGATGAAAAGAATGAGTCACAAGAAGCCTCTCCACAGCCTTTCACCTGTGTTGAACACCAGGCAAATGTGGAACCATTGTTAATATTCTCTCAGTCCTATTTCACATCACGGTATTTGACTGAACAAAAGATTTAAATTTGACCTTTAAGTTATACTATTAGTAATAGTGAAAGTAAATACTAAATAAATGGTAGAACACACTACTGTGATAGAGAAAACAACAAATCAAAGTTAAAGATTTGAACAGTTCAATGAATTTGAGTTCTTGAAAGTTGTGACTTTGTTTTCAGAAACAGAATAGGGTCAAATATTTGTCATTTCAAAACGGAGTGTTCCACAAAATGGAATGGAGAATATACTTCTTTCTTTGAAATGGTGTCAAAAGAAGCGAAATTATGTTTTCCGTTATATATGCATATTTGAAGATAAGTGTACTGGAGAGGGAAGTAGTCGTTTGATTAAGCTTGAAATAATGCAGACAGGCAGTACCAAAATAATGATTGCCCCACAAAAACAGTAGAGAGGCTGTTCGCATAAATAACTTTTTGGCATATCTTTTAAAGCACTCTTTTCTGGAGAGAGGTGATTAGGTGGGACATGGAGCAGTTACAAGTTACAGCTTACTGAGGACATGACTCTACTGGAGGATGCGAATTAGGATAGAAGGCTAGTGCCAGTTTGGGTCGTTAGTGTAGGGTATTACTTGGTGGGTGTATTATTCTTATTATGCCATCTTGTTTCATGCTTTATTAAGAATTTATTAATGATTCTTTGTTTACTATTCCTTGTGGGTGTCGTATTTATGTTATGTCATCTTGTTTCATGCTTTATTACGGATTTGTTTATTATTCCTTGTCTTGAGCCGGGGATCTATCGGAAACAGCCTTTCTACTTCTCCGGAGGAAGTGATATGGACTGCGTACATATTACCCTCCCCAGACCCCAGTATGTGGGAATACACTGGGTTTGTTGTTGTTGTTGTTGTTGTTTTCTGAGATATGATGTAGAATGACACAAATTGTCCAGAACAAACTGAACTGGTATATCCATCAGGTAGTTCACTGCCAATCTTAATCCTATAATTTAACCAATCAGTTACATACTCGCAACACAAAATCTATATGAGCAACCACAGTGTCATAACCATCTTTCATGACAAAAAGGTAATGCTTCCAATTAAATAGCTCAAATACAGGACATCAATTTTGCATACCAGTTCTAGCGCTGGTTAGGTTTCAGGTCAGGTCTCCAAAAGAAAATTTATATGCATGACATGGTTTGGCACGCTAGGCTACCACTTCCCAAATCATAATGCTTAGAAATAGGCAAAGAGATTCCATAAGCACCTGGCTTGTGGTTGTTCCAACAGCCAAAAGTACGATTGCCAGCCACTGCAAGTTCGTAAGCTTCCTCTTAAGAAACAGCCTAAAATATGAAAAATTATTCTTAATTTACTTTACTGACTTCAATACAGGAAATAAAGAATTGATGATGAATGATGTGAAAAAAGGTAGGGAAACTAGGCAGAAAAGACGGCACCACGCACCTGAATAATATTCCTGTAGTAACAATCTTTAAGTTGCCCATTATCTGATAAGTCGATGTATCTACATAAGTCAATGTAGTGAACTGCACATTGTTGTGGATGAGATAAATGATAGATGGAATTGGGTATAAACGAACACTCTTCCAATCCATCGTCATCTTAGGAGGCGGTGAGTTTTGCATCTCTCTCCAAAGAAAGACACTGGATACTATAAGCTGCAGGATGACAAATGATTTAAGGAGGAAAATCTCAGAGAAAATCCTCAAATGGAGAAGCAACTATCATGCAAGAGGGGTTACTACACAATAGCGTCACTCAATGCCCTCTCCAGAAGTTCCATCAGAAAGTGGATATCCAGTCAAACTGGATCATCCATCATTTTAAAGAGATTTTCTAATTAATGATCAATACGAGAACTTTTTGAAAAGAAAAAAAAAAAAGGATAGACAGAGCATAGTTCATTTCATTATGCTGAAGATTAAGAGAGGAGCATTCTATATCAAATGCATGCTAAAGTCAGGTGATAAAATAATTTTGCTCTCTTTACATGTTTAAAAAAGTAAAAGTCATACCCAACTTTTGGTCATATTTGAGACATGATAAGATCTTTAGCAAAGTTTGATGTTACTTTGGCATGGCTTAAAATGTTAAGCACAACATAAATTTTAAATGAGGGGATCATGATACTATAGCTGATACAGGAGAAAATGATTCCTCCCTCCTTCATATAAGTTCTTATTTGCAAGCCAATCAGAGGAGGTGAGGAAAACCTCTTCATTCTCGTATATTCTTTTTCCAGATAGAATATAATCGAAATCACGACACTAAATTTTAACGACATGAACATGAAATTGTGAAGATTGGTCTTGGACCTAACTCACACCCCAAAAGCGAGCTCATGAGGAGGAGGATTGCCCAAGCCTTATAGGGAGACCAAGGACCCTTTCCTCTTCCGATGTGGGATACTTAACACTCTCCCGCACGCCCAGGCTAACTGGAGCGTGGACATATGGGGGCCCACCACCGATGCACAATTGGGATGGGTTTGGCTTGGATACCATGTGAAAATTGGTATTGGACCTAACTCACACCCCAAAAGCTAGCTCATGAGGAGGAGGATTGCCCAAGGTAACAGCTAGTAAGAAGAATGAGAACCCAGTTTAAAGCTACCTTTCTACTTCTAGCTAACGTTTACTTGAAAGCTATAATAAAAAGGACAATGTACCACCTCTCAAGCGAATAAAGCTAATCTAAGAAATGTTACCTTGAAAACTTCAGCCAGAAAAGGAACAGTAGCATAATCATATTTGTATCCTCCATTACTTTGAGATAAAGTTGTCAAAATTCCCTGCCACATGATGCATAATTCAAACATTAATCCAGACTATCAACCTACCTACATGTATCTACAATATACAATTAACCGGTCCTAAATACTATGTAACTAAACCACTTAATCATCCCTTTTACAGTAACATTTAAATTAAAACGCGGAAAGCTTACAGAAAATCTAATTAATCAGGCAATACACTTGATGATGAAAAATAAACTTGAATTTACGCTTCTAGACTCAATGGTAAGCAATATTGATGAGCTAATCGTCTAAAATCTAATTAATTCGCACAATACACTAGGTGATAAAAAAGAAACTTGAATTTACGCTTCTGGACTCAATGGTAAGCAATATTGATGAGCTAATCATCTAAAATCTAATTAATTCGCACAATACACTTGGTGATGCAAAATAAACTTGAATTTATGCTTCTAGACTCAACGCTAAGCAATATAAACACTCGTATTGATGAGCTAATCATCTAAAATCTAATTAATTCGCACAATACACTTGATGATGAAAAATAAACTTGAATTACGGTCCTAGACTCAACGCTAAGCGATTTTCCGCTCATATTGATGAGCTAATCATCTAAAATCTAATTCATTGACGCAATACACTTGGTGATGAAAATTAAACTTGAATTTACGCTTCTAGACTCAACGCTAAGCGATTCTACGATCATATTGATGAGCTAATCATCTAAAATCTAATTAATTGGCACAATACACTTCCTGATGAAAAATAAACTTAAATTCACTCTTCTAACTCAATACTAAACAATTTTACACTCATATGATGAGCTTATCGTTTAAGTGTTAGTAAAAAATATATAGATCAGACATGATAAGTAAAATGAAACTTACAGAAAATGGAGAATGGAACAAAGAGAAACCTGTGAGCTTGTGAGAACGGTGAGAAGCGAAGCGACGACGTACCACCGCATATCGCCGGCGATTTTCTGCCGGCCTTTTTCCCGGCGAAATGTGAATCGGTAAATCTGCTTAGCGAGTTTTTTGCTTCTTTGAGGAGTTTTCCGGAGTTTCACACACACAGCGCCCACTGGGTATTTCAGATTTGGCTCAATATTCTTAACTGGCTATTTTTGTTTTTGTTTTCATCCGTTGTTAGAAATAAAAAAAATAATAATAATTGTGCCAAACTTGATATTAGTTGAAATAATTTTCTGTTAAAAAATGTTTCGACAAATCAACTGAAATTGATTAAATTAATTACAAAAGGGTTTACATTAGGGATGGTTAATGTTATGATTTATGCAGATAATCTAAATAAGAAAGAAAATTTAAATTTGCATACCAAATAATTTTCTTAAAACCTTGTTGTATAAAATAAAGATTTTGGAAAAATATATTAGTAAAATCTAACTTCTTCTTTATTTATTTAATATGAATACTTTTTTATATGGTTAGATAGTTATATATTCAACCTATTGCACAAATTTGAGCTGGAGCAATGAATGCTTACAATCCCCAACTTAAAATTCTAAAATTTTACTTGATGGATCTAGTGTAACGAAAAGTGTAGGATTAATTCCATGAGGTTCACGAAAAGAGGACCCCTCAGATTTCGTTAGTTGCAATTAGGTCCCTCTCTAGCCTTTATGTGAACACACTCATGAATACAGTGTGAGAATTATTTCATAACATATATTATACGACGACAATCCATCAATACTGCTACTCTATTGTAAAAGGGCGGAACACCTGGTCCTTCACCAATGTGTGGTATGATCCAAACATGTATGCAACTATCTTGGGTAATCTAAAATAATTTTACGTCCTAATATCACGTTTGATTTTGATTTCATTATGTTACTATAATATCACGTTTGATCTTGATTTCATTATGTTACTATATTCTTACACTAATGTCATTTGAATGCATTAATTTTAATTTCTCAATAGTATCCATTTCATTTTTTACATTTATTTATTCGTTATTCCAGTTTATAAGAGCCTTCAAACAACAGAATCTCTAAACAATTTTTTACATGAGTTATTTAGAGATGTTGAAAAGTTGTATGATTATGGAAAGAGGCATTGCAATTAACGATAAATAAAATGATACAACCATTTCACATATTACAAACTCCAAAATGTCAAACAGGACGTAATTGAATATACAACTTTGCCGGCCTAAAACGTGCAATTCGGGTTCGGCACAAGCAAATATTAGTAAGAGAATCTGCCAAGTGTTGGGCCATCAACATATTCCTCCTTCAAACATATCTTCTTACTTTTTTTTCTTAGTTTCTATAATTATGATGATTCCAAAAGAGCTTGATTGTCCCCTTGTGTGATGTTATCATCATAGTTATGCAATCAAGGCTCAAGCTCTTTATTGTGATATCATATTTGCTTTCCTCAAAGCTTAGGTCCTTTTGAGTTTCCCTTTTCTTTCAGTTCTTGAATCCCTGAGTCCCCTCTCAGGGTGTGATTCAAGAACTGGACGATGTATATTGGCATTTGACGTTTAATCAAGGGTAACTTGATCTCCCTTAGTTTTGTTGGAACCCCATTTCAAGAATCACAAATCTTTTTGGTAAGCAATTTTTTTTTTTCCCATTAGAAATATTTGTTCATAATTGAGACGTAGATGATTGATTGATATGCTTATGACCGGATCCATCTCTGCTTTAGGTCTAAACATGCCAGCGTTAGAGGAATTCAGGCAAATAGGAGAGATAATTGGGAGTCTTAAAGCTCTAATGGTTTTCCAAGATGATATACAAATAAATCAAAAACAATGTTGTTTGTTGGTGGACATGCTTAAATGTGCCTACAGGACAATTGCTGAAACCATGAAAAAGAACTTGAGATTTGAAGAGAGGAATGCGAAATGGAAAATTCTTGAGAACCCCTTAAGGGAGCTTCTCAGGGTGTTCAAAGAGGCAGAGCAGTATATCAAGCAATCCCTGGAAACTAAGGATTTTTGGGCAAAAGCCATAGTTGTTTACAAGAATACAGATTGTGTTGAATTTCACATCCACAATTTGCTCTCTTGTGTGCCAATTGTCATTGAGGCCATAGAAATAGCAGGAGAGATTTCAGGTAGTGACCATGATGAGATACAGAAGAAGAGGTACATTTACGCGATGAAGTATCAGAAAGAGTGTAAAGACCCAAAAATCTTCCAATGGAAATTCGGAGACCAGTACTTGGTTTCCGAGAAGTTCTGCGATAGGGTATGCTTAGTTTGGAATGAAGACAAGTGGACTTTGCAGAATAAAATTCGAGAGAAGAAGAATTCAGGTTCATGTAGTTTGAAAAAGCATGAGCAGCGACTTGCTGATCTCCTCTTGAAGAACTTAAACGAGATGGAGACAGAGAGCGATCATAAACTTTCACCTAGCTCAGTTCTTATAAATTCTAAGGATTACCAGGTAAGAAGGCGATTAGGTAGTGGAAGTCAATACAAGGAGATACAATGGTTGGGGGAGACCTTCTGTTTACGGCATTTGTTTGGGGATATAAAGCCCCTGATTGCAGATATTTCTCGAGAACTGCATCTCTCTCATCCAAATATAATGCACATCTCCTGTGGTTTTACTGACGAAGAAAAGAGAGAATGTTTCTTAATCATGGAACTTATGAACAAAGATTTATCGAGTTACATCAAAGAGATCTGTGGACCAAGAAAGCGCGTACCATTTTCTCTTCCTGTTGCAATTGATTTGCTCCTTCAGATTGCAAGAGGCATGGAATACCTCCACTCAAAGAAAATCTACCATGGTGAGTTGAGTCCTTCCAACATCCTTGTAAAGACAAGGAATGTATCTACAGAAGGGCATTTACATGCAAAGGTTTATGGATATGGCTCATCACGTTCTATCAACGTTCCTCAGAAAGCTAATGTGAATCAAAATAATGGGACGCTCCCAATCATTTGGTTTGCCCCAGAAGTCCTAGCTGAACAAGAGCACTCGGGGAATGGAGGGAACTTTCAGTATACTGAGAAATCTGATGTGTACAGTTTTGGGATGATATGTTTTGAGGTTTTAACAGGGAAAGTTCCATTTGAAGATAGTCATCTACAAGGAGACAAAATGAGTAGAAATGTAAGGGCAGGAGAGAGGCCATTATTCCCATTTCACTCACCAAAATATTTGACTAGCTTGACAAAGAAGTGTTGGCATACTGATCCATATCAACGACCAAGTTTCTCATCCATCTGTAGGGTTCTCCGCTATGTAAAGAGATTCTTGGTGATGAATCCGGAACACAGTCAACAAGACTCACTATTGCCACCAGTAGACTATGGTGAAATTGAAGCTGCGATCTTAAGGAGCTTCCCCTTTATGGGAAATTCTGAATCTGATCCTCTTCCTGTCACACAAATACCTTTCCAAATGTTTGCATACAGGGTCACCGAGAAAGAAAAGTCGAGCACAATTCACAAAGACATAAATTCTGAATCAGGAAGTGATGGAAATTCAGGTTGTGGGGATGATCCTGTAACGGCAGAAGATTCACTTCCATCACCAACCGAAAAGAAGATTGCATCCCCCGAGATTTTGACCAAGAGACTTTCTGTTAAGAAACCTACCGATATCAAAGTCACCAAGCAACCAGGTAGTGTTTCTTTGCTCAAAAGCCTTATCATGCAGCATTTTCACCTAATCTTCCTTTGCCTTCCTAAAGGCTACTTTACCTTATTCCAAAATTTTAAAGAAAGTCGACTGCCTAACAGAACTTCTGGGACACCAGAAACAACATATACTCCAAAATTTTATTGTTATTTGTTCCTTACTAACAACAAATTCCAAAAGTAAGTTTCCATTTGCTAAAACCTGACTAGGAGTGCGGAACAATCAAGTGGTAGATGTAAAGTAATCATGTTAAAAATTTCTTATCTCACAATTAAAATGATATCATTTATGATTCTTTACATTGATATCAATCAAAATTATAATGTTAGAATTCTTATCAATACCATAAATAGGACCAACCACATCATCTGCTTGGACTTTGTATCTATAAACTTCAGTCACAGAGTATTGCCGGAACAAGAATGGTCTTAAGAGAACACTATACAAATTGATGCAAACTATATCTTGTGCAATGATTGGTCGACCGTATTATGAGTTCCCTTCTCATAAACTACTAGTGCAAGCTGGAAAAAAAAAAGAGCCTCTTTCTGATTGTGTAGTTTTCAATTTCCATATTGTTTTTGTTTGTCTCAAAATTATGAGATCATTGTTTCAGGAACACCAAAGGGACGTTCAGTAAGACCTCCAACCTTACGTACCGCAAGGCAGAATTCCGAAAGTCAGTTAATGGTGATGATGTACAGCCCAAGAACAAGGAAATCATCCGGTCATGCATCAGATTCAGAGCTTCCTTAACTAGTTTTCAAATTATCCAACATTTTATAAGACATTCTGTTCCAATCTGATCAACAAACAAATGGTTGCAGTATCAGATATTCATTGCTGTTTTAACTTTTTGGAAGGGACAGACAGTTCAGAACAAAAGAAGCCATTCAGAACCTCTTTATTGATCCTCATTTTTTAGACTAGTTTTAAAACCCTACATTGTGTGATATTTGAAAGGGTTATAAGACGCAACTCAGTTCCCTCATTCTGCTTGAAGAGATTTGTACAATTTTGGAGAAAAAGGTTTTATCTTTTTCTTTTGGAGGAATTTTTTTATTTTTTTTTTCAAAAAAGTCTGTCAAACAGTTATAGTTTCAAAAGTTACAAGTGTTTTGTGAGTGCAAGAGTTTTTTTTGGAACCACATTGGTTCAAAAAGTGTCATCGATTCCTATTCAGACTCATCTCTGGTTTGGTGTGCGTTCCATTTGCTTTCTAACAAAGGAATGAAAATGACATCGGCATATTCGTGTCATGCTACTTGAGCAGCATATATATATTTGTTACCATAAGGTGCATGAATTGAAGAAGAGATCATCACATCCCTTTATCCTTACCTTCTGTTTTCTCCTCTCTATCCTTACCTTTCCCTTTTCTTGATTTGTGATAGGGCCTGCGGATTGGAATTAGAAGGAAAAGGAAGAGTCTACACTGAGCTCACTAGTAAAAAAAAGGCAGGATACAGTTGATCTTCCATCACATTGTTATTTTTTTTTTAATACTATCATTTATCTTCTATGTAGTTGGAGCTCCTTTTTTTATTATTTTTTAGATAATTCTTTTTAAATGTATTTCACTATCTTCATTATAATTTTAAGTGAAGTTGAAATCACTTGAACTTATGCTTGAGCCACCCCTGACAATATGACAAACACAGCAGTATCCTAAACCACAACCGCAATGGGAGAACAACGGCATGCTACTGTTTCCTAAAACAAAAAGTGTTTCAGAGAGCCATAACCGCACAACATGAACCTTCAAGTTCCACTGCATCTTGGTCTAAATATTTCGCTGATAAAGTTAGTTTTTTGCAGCCATATTTTGAGAAAGTGTTTGAAAAACTAATACAGAAAAGTAAACCACCTCGTCAGAAGTTGAAAAAGGATCATTAAACTCATCATCTAAATAATTAGCATCTTATTTCATGTAAGACTCTTTGGGAAAAAAAAAAAAACATAAACATTATCTTCCTAGAATCATCATGTATATATATAAGACTCATGTTTTTCTTTTAAATGTTTCTTCCAGAACAAACAGAAAAGTGTTTATTGATTACTCAGACAAGAAATAGGATAATGTAAAAACCTGTGAAAAATTAATATAGAGAAGTACATGATAAAAATCTTATCATGCAAGACTCTTAGATGAAACTATAGTTGTAAACAACTCATCACGAGTTGAAATAGGATCATTTGCTTCAAACTTATTATCTAAGTAACTACGATTCAATTTCATGTGAAAGTATTTGAAAAACAAAAGAGGAAGAAGTAAATACATACTTTATCGGTCTAAATTCCTAATGCTTATATATATTGTTGAAGGAGTGATAAAGAAGTAGTATTAAAGATAGGGGAGTAAGTTACCTTTAACCTCAGCATATCCATTCCTAGCATCTATTGTGACAGAATTGGTGTCACCTATCTCAGCGAGAATCCAGTTCTTCATAGTCGCATGAAACATGTTGAGATAAACTTCCATTTTGTTCACAAGCATGTTCAACTAAAGCCGGTTCGAGCATACACTCACTAAAGCACTTGTCAAGCCCGCCGTTATCGCAATTTGTTCAAGTTAGCTTGGTGACAAATAGCATAGCCTAATTTGAGGGAACAATCATATCTTGTTGATAGATCTTATGCATACGATTATCATTTCTCTTCTATGTTCATCTTTAGCTTACTATTCAGTATTTCCATAGTTTTCGGTCTTCAGTAAAGTATTCATGCGTGGTACACACACTTCATCACTATCTTCTTTGTTTCGAAGGAGGCATAAGTCATAACCAAGTGTAAAACAAAATCCAGAATGCACGAAAAGTAATACCGCCAGATGAAAAAACAGAGGAAGCAGCGAAGCTCATAGAGTTGAAACCAGAACGGAAGTAGCAGTAATAGAGAGAGCAAAAAGACTTGTATTATTCTAACATCGCCGGAAGCTAAGTTCAGATACTTCTAAATACATATTGGAAATACCCTATTAATTATACTTTAAAAATATAAATTTAATTATATATACACTTTATACTATTAGATAGAAATAATATCATGACAGATAATGCCATGATGAAAACAGTATTGAAAGAACAGAAGAATAGTAACAGAGTTAATTATAGGATGAGTTTATTTCATATTTGATTGTGATAAGATGTGGGGAGCTATTTCAACAGAGCTACTAAGCTTTTTTTTCGTGCTTAATGTTGGGGAACAATGAAAAATATATCAATAATAATAGTAGTAGTATTTATTATTAACAAAATAGCAAAGACTATTTTTTTAATTTACTATTTAATTATTTTTATTATATTTATAACTGGACTCCTAAAATATATGGGAGGAGAATCAATTAATATTTTCCTTTGTAGTGATCAATTAGAAAAATACTCCTACAATAAGACTATAATTTTTGATCGATTTTTGCAAAAAAGACCGACCTCCTATATATAGTCGATTTTCAACAATTTTTAATAGTGAAAACAATTAATTAATTAAAATTATAACTCAAAAAATTATAGACTTTATAAATAGTAAATATAACAAAACCTGTCATAAGAGAAAATCTATGGACAATATCGAAAAATCAATATTCTATGAAAACCGACAAACTTCCGTTGGTTATTTTCATAGAAAAATGGGCGATAACATATGTTGTTTTAATTTACCTTTACTACACTCAAACCTCTCTATAACATCATTTTGCTATAAGGGTATTTTACTTTAGCGATATGATATTTTCAAAAATCGATTTTTATGTTATATGTGATCACTATTGTATTATTTTGTTGTAATTTACAGGTCGTAGATGAATTTACAGGTGGTAGACGAATGTCGGTCGACTTTGAGGATTTATTTTCGATAAAGTCTTTATTATTTAAACAAATATCCTATTTAGTGTAACGTTTGAACTCAATAGAGTGAGGTACACGCGCGAGGCACGTACACCTAAAATATATTTTGATATCTCTATTGTCGTACTATTTTGTTATAGTTTACAGGAGGTGGTAGATGAGTGTCAGACGACTTTGAAAAAAATTTTGTGTAAAGGTTAGATTTAATTACATTGTTTTGATGTCTCTATCATCGTGTTATTTTGTTGCACTTTACAGTTGGTAGATGAATGCCGATCGACTTTGAGAATTTTTTTTGATAAATGTTAGGTTTAATTAAATTAATTTTTCCCTAAACTAGTAAGTAATATAAACATATACTTAAGTCATGCCAAGCAATGTCCTAAAAAATTATTTTAATGGTGTGAAATATTTCTTCCAAATTAAACAAGTTTTTCTTAATAGTAATTAGAGGATACAAGAACCAACAAAATTAATTAATAAAACCAACAAGTTAAACAATAAAATAACAAATCAAAAGATAACTGAATAAAATATTAGTTAGCTAGTTTCTCTAGTTCATTATCACATTAAATTACTTGATTTTTTTTTCTAGCTGGATTATAAATAATGTAATAGCATTTTTTAACTCTTTAAGAATACTAGTATATTTACCCGTGCGATGCACGGATTATGTACGTATTAAATTAATATTATAATTCTATGAATTAAATAAATAAAGTTTTTATTTTTAATTTTTAAATTAATAGAATTATAATACCATAAATAACATAATTTTTTTTAAAAAAGTGTATGTAGGAGAGTGCAAAAAATGAAACTATCAAGAAATTGTATATCATAAAAATGTGAATGTTCATTTTATTATAATGCATATACATATTCATATACTTATTAATATATATTTATCTTAATGTTTATATAATGTTTACAAAACAACTCAAATTATTATCAATCTTTTCATATTTTTAGATATCTGAAATTAAAATTCATCATCTATGATTTTTGATTAAACTATGATTCGAAATTTTAGATAAATTAATATTATATTATTTATGAATATTATATTATTAGTTAAATGTCATCCAAATTGTTAAGTATTAATAAATAGATAAAATAATTTATTAATTTGATTATTGATTTAACATATTAAATTGTAAAAAAAATTAAACTAACAAAAATTCATAATATCAAAATAAATTGACTGATGCAAATGTATAGGCACATGTAGTTTCAAGCAATATACTACCATTAATATTAAGTAATAAATTAAATACAAATTTATTTTATGTTTTCTTAATTAATTGAATTTATTAAATTAGTTTCCCTAAATAAAATTATGGTCCAAACTAATAAAAAACAGCCAACCCATAAATATCAGGCCTAGTTAATTCATAATAATGATCCAACCCATTAAATATTAGCCCAAGTGAATTCATAATAATGATCCAGCCCATTAAATAATAGTTTCTTTTTCTAAAAAATAAAATAAATACCTGGATGTATCTAGAATAGGAAACATTTGGTATTAATTTTTTTTGTCTGACAAGTCACTATCCTATTACCTCCATCTTTATTTTCTTGATGTCGATAAAAAAAAAATGACAGATGCTTGTTCATATTAATTTCTATACCATTATTAAGATAAAATTTTCTTCTTCTGTAAATATATAGAGGCATGCATCTTCTTTCAATTATCTCATTTGGTTCTTTAACTTCATTATATGGATTGTATATGTAACATCCTTAATCAGATCTGCTGATTGTATTAAAATTCTATTTTCGTCTGCAACTAACTTGGTAATATTTCAAATTTGAAGGTAAAAAACTAAGCTTAAATATGTTTTTTCATTATTAAATCGAAATGGGTCTATACTGGGTATGTTGTTGTTGTAAATGGGTCTGTGTATTTTGTTATTTTTGCTATATTTAAATTAACATTTTCAATAAAAGTTGTTATTCACTAACCCCAGATTTTGTGTGAGTAATTATTAGTTTACGTTAGCTAAGTTTTTATTATTTGTATCTTGGTTGACTAATTTGAAATAGTTTATTGTTAGATATCGGGCAAATGATAGATAGATTTTCGATCTATGTATTATGTCCCTGTTATTGTGGTATTAGCAGTATCGAATAAGCCATTTTTCTTCCTTATTATTTGTTTTCATTTTCTGATTTGAACATGCAAATGAGATCTGAGCTTGATGCGGCTGGAAATGATTATTATAAGCTGGAATGACATGATTAACTTATCAAAATTTGGTGTGTATACTGATTCGTCAGGCATGTGTTATACTTTTCTATTGATGTATTGATGAATCTATGGTTGATATTATGTAATTTATGTAAAAAATGATCTAATGTGCTGTTAATTGGGAGTTGCTTTGTTGGTATTGTTGTGACTTTCCATGTTTTGAATAGATTGGTTAGTATCCATGTTGATTTGTTTTTGCATGTGGTTTTGTATGTACTGAAATAGTGGAATTGATCTGCAAAACTTTCTAGTATTGTGTTGTTAATCTCGAACAAAATAGTATTAATTATATTTTATATTTATATATCAATTATATACTGATTTTGTACATGATTTTGAATCACAATTCATAGTATCTTTTATTATGCTGTTATACTTGAGTTTTGTAGTAAATGTCAAGATTTATTCGAGATTTGTTAATGTAACATTTTTGTTTCTTGTCCTTCGGATTATTTTACTATCTCTTCTTTCTTTTACCTAAATTTTAAACTATTTTGTTGTAGTTTCTTTTTCCTTAATATCTGATGCTTTGCGTACTTATATGATGTTTTTTTGTACTCCCTATTCTTTTATCTAAACTGCTTAGGACTGTTTTTCTTGAGTTGGGGTTCCGGAATAAAGCTCACAACCTCTGAGATAGGGGTAAAGATTGCATACACTTTACCTAAGATTGTGTACACTCTACCTTTTTGAGACTCCATTTTGTAGGACTATTCTATATATGATGTTGTTGTCGTAGATGTTTGTTGCCGCCGTATTCCCATTTCTAACAATTATGCTATGTGATTCGAATCAAAGTGCTTATTCGTTCTTATTTTGTGACAACACATATTAATATTTGGGTTTATATGATACAGAACAAAACAAAAGAAATTAAGCGCGGATGTGGACATACTATTATGTCATGGTTTATCAGTTGTAATATTTAACACGCATAACTGACTTATATTACTGCTGCTTGTATATATATAAATATAGTTGTTGATGTCATAGCTTCATTTCATCGATTTGTTAAGAAGGATATGATAACTGGTCTGAAACATCCTATGAAAGATGAAACAGTACCAGCGTGGTCCGTTCCCGTGAGTAATTCTTTTCTATAATACAATGCCTAAGACGATGAATTAGGAGTGTGAACGGGGTGTTGATTATACTGTGCTTGCACTTTTCAAAAAGTGGAATTTTTTTTAATCAAATCACCGAATATCTAGTGTTTTTTTAACAGATTTCTTTGATGAAACAGCTATATGCAATTGCATTGCCTGTTATCATCTTCATTTCATGTATATTCGAAGGAGGGATGTGTGTGATCTTCACCAGAGTGTTCTAGGTAATTCCATTTTAGAGATGTTTTTCTTTTAGAGTGAATTGTTCAAGAAAGGATACACAACAAAAATGTTTCAAATGGGTCATAGATCATACATTCCTACAGAGGTAAGTTGACATTTCCTTCACACATTAATTCTTTGAGCATAGTGTACTATAATTTGCAGCTTGTGGATTCTATTTCTTTTTCTGCTTACCAAGTCATCCTATCGTGGTGCAAATGAGAAGGTATATGAACTACACATTTTCATGTTGAATTTGAGAAAGTGTCTTTCAACTTTTTCTTGTGTGGTTCCTGCTCCTTTATTGCATTTGTAGCCCTGCAGTAAATGTAAAGATTGCTAAAGAAACTGTTATTGAGTTTAAATTGTTTATGACACTGTGCGGCTATTAGATGATGACTATTGGAAGTTGGTGTTCTTTGTTCTTGTTCAGTTTAATTTGATTGCACACTGATCACTTAGACTTATATGCACTTCCAATGGGTACCACATAAGATTCATAATTCTGTAAGAACAAAACTCATTTTTGTTAAATTATGCATCATAATGGATAGAGTTTTGGATATCCTCCTAAGAGCTTAACGTGTCCTACCTTCAGGTTTTCTGTAAGGAAAGTGGTCCTTCCTTAGTGAACATCAGAGAAGCATATGAAGTCAACTACAGTGATCCTGAAAAAGGTGAGGGTTCATAATTTTTTTTATTGTGTACTATGAAAAGTCATTATACTTAGAGAAATCTTTTGAAACATCAACTAATTACTCTATATATTTTTATTTTGTAAATGTCCGGAAGACAGTGAGGAGCAACATGACTTTAAAATTGTCTAGATATCAAGATGTTATGGCAATTTGAAAATGGGCTGGATATCCAGATCTTTTCATTACATTTACTTTCAATTCAAAGTGGCCTGAGATAATCAGATTCTTAATGATTAGAGACTTACAACCAGAAGATCGTCCAGACATTTTATCTAGGGTGTTCAAAATGAAGTTAGATCATTTAATAAAGGATTTGAAAGAGAAGCAAATATTTGGAGCAGTTAAATCATGTATAGAATACCTTTTTCATGATAATCACTTTTACAATAATAAATTTTAATCACAGAATATGTATTACTCTGTACATAAACTATTAATTTCATTATTTTTTTCATTTATTATCTCACATTTCTAATTCTAACTATATGTGTTGTTGTATTAGTTAGTTAAAATTATATATAATGTATTATTTTTTGTGCAGTGATATATACTATAGAATTCCAAAAAAGAGGGTTACCTCATGCGCACATATTGTTGTTTCTTCATAATAAATGTCCAAATGTGAGAGACATTGATAAAATAATTTTTGCTGAAATGTCATATGAAAATATTGATCCTGATTATTACAAGGCTGCAAAAAAATTCACGATGCATGGCCCATGCGGTTTTGCTAGAAAAACATCTCCATGCATGCATAATGGTCGATGTTCAAAACATTTTCCAAAGAAGTTTGTAGTAAACACTACAATTGATGAAGATGGATATCCAATATATAAAAGAAGGTAGAATGGAAGAACCATTGAGAGAGAGGGTATTTATTTGGATAATAGGTATGTGGTGCCACACAATAGATATTTGCTACTGAAATATGGTGCACATATTAATGTTGAATGGTGCAATCAAGCAAAATCGATAAAGTACTTATTTAAGTACATAAATAAGGGAAATGATCGTGTAACAACAGTTTTTTCACAAAGTGTGCATGAGAAAGATTCAACAAATGTAGATGAAATCAACATGTATTATGATTGTCGCTATATTTCTTCCTATGAAGCAGCTTGGAGAATTTTTGGATTTCCAATTTACCATAGAGAACCTTTGGTAAAAAGGCTTTCATTTCATCTACCTAATGAACAACCAGTTATTTTCTCTGATAATGATCCAATTGATTATATTGTCAGTAAACCAAGTGTAAGGGAATCACAATTTTTAAGTTGATTTGAGAAAAATAAGTCAAATGAAGAAGCCAGAGAATTAACTTATGCAGAATTTCCTCTAAAATTTGTTTGAAATAAAATTACAAAAGAATGGGAAAAAAAAGATAATTCTGCTTTTTCTATTGGTAGAATATTTTTGTTCCGCCTGGAAGTGGAGAGCTATATTATCTTAGGATGTTGTTGAATATCATTAAAGGTCCAAAGTGCTATGAGGATCTACGCACAGTCAACAATCACGTTCATCTAACTTTCAGAGATGCATGTTATGCATTGGGTTTATTAGATGATGACAAAGAATACGTGTATGCCATAATTGAGGCAAGTAACTGGGGAATGCCATCTTATTTAAGGCAGTTATTTGTTATACTATTATTATCAAATTCAATGTCTAGGTCAGAATTTGTTTGGAAAAAAACATGAATTTTACTATCAGATGACATCCACCATGAAGTAAGAAGAAATATGGAAAATCCAGGTACCCATCAAACATTTCTATATATTTCAATAGTATATTTATTTTATACTGTAAAACTTTTAATCATTTTGATTTATAAGACAAAATCATTTATGACAGAATATTAAGATTTTCTAACTAGCATAAGACTTAACTAGTAACACATACCTTAAACATAACAATATCAGTAATTTATTCATATGCTACCTGTATGTTTATGTTATAATAATTAGCTTTTGTATTTATAGGTTACTATGTATTAAAGAAAAATAATTTTTGAATAATTGTTCATTTTACAGGAGCTGAGCTTACATTTGATGAACTAAAAAATCGTTGTTGGCAAAAATTGAAAAATTTGTTAAAAGATTGTGGAAGAACCTTTCAAGATTTTCCAACAATGCCCACACCAATTTATAATGCGGAACAAGTAGACATAACCAATAGACTCATCCTAGATGAATTGTGTTATGATAAAGGCTCTTTGACCAAGGAACATTCAGAATTATTGGGTAAATTAACAATGGAGCAAAAGACTGTTTATGATAGAATTTTAACAGCCGTGGAACAAAACAATGGAGGATTTTTTTTTTGTATGGTCATGGAGGAACCGGAAAGACTTTTGTTTGGAAAACTTTATCTTCGGCAATAAGTTCTAAAGGACAAATTGTTTTAACAGTTGCATCAAGTGGCATTGCATCACTATTACTACCTGGAGGTGGAACAACTCATTCAAGATTTGTGATTCCACTAAATGCTATTGAAGAGTCAACATGTAATATAAAACAGGACAGTCATCTTGCAAGTTTAATTATGAAGACAAAGTTAATTATTTGGGATGAAGCACCTATGATGCATAGATATTGTTTTGAAGCCTTTGACAATACTCTAAGAGATATTCTTAGATTTGAAGATACATCTAATTTGGACAGACCATTTAGAGGAAAAACAATTGTTCTTGATGGGGACTTTAGGCAAATTCTACCGATCATTCCAAAAGGTAACAAACAAGATATAGTTAATGCTACGCTTAATTCTTCTTATTTGTGGGCTAACTGTCAATTACTAAAGTTAACACAAAATATAAGGCTACAAGGTAATCATGTGAGTCTACAGTTTAATGATCTAAGCGAATTTGCTGATTGAATTTTAGAGATTGGGGATGGTAGAATTGAAAATTTAGTTGATGGAATAGAAAAAGTCCAAATACCTGATGATATTCTTATTCATAATTTAGACAACCCAATTTCTGCCATTGTGGAAAACACATATCCTGATTATTTATGTCACTGCAGTGATATGACATACCTATAAAATAAAGGAATTCTTGCTCCTACTCTTGAAATGGTAGAATTAATCAATGAACGCATAATTTCACTTAATCATAGTGAAGGAACTACCGTTTTCAGTTCTGATAAAATCTGTATGTCAAAAGACATAAATACAGGTTTATATCAGGTACATACACCCGAGTTTCTAAGCACTATAAAGTGTTCTGGAATACCAAATCATACTATCACTTTGAAAGTTGGTGTACCAGTGATGTTATTGAGAAATATTAATCAATCTTTGGGACTGTGTAATGGAACAAGATTAATTATCACTTGAGTAGGAAATTGGGTTATTGAAGCAAAAATTTTATCAGGAAATTTGACTGGACAAAAATTGTTCATACCAAGAATGACATTGACTCCATCTGATGTAAGAATACCTTTTAAGTTCCAACGAAGACAATTTCCAATAGTTGTTTCTTTTACCATGACTATCAATAAAAGTCAAGGACAATCTTTATCTCATGTTGGGCTATATTTGAAGAAACCTGTGTTTACACATGGCCAGCTCTATGTTGCACTTTCACGGGTAACAAAAAGGCAGGGATTAAAGATTTTGACATATGATAATGAAGGAGAAATTTCAAATGAAGCAACTAATGTAGTGTTTAAAAAAGTTTATCGTAATTTGAATGTAGATTGAAGATCATCTGACTCAAAGTGCAAAATAGGGTCAACAATATCATCAATTTGTTGAGGGTTAGACTTAGCTTTTTTCTGCTGTAAAATAGATAATAAAAGTTCTTTGTTGTTGCAGCAAGTATAATAGCAGAAAGGTAGATATTATGTAAGTTATTTATGATTGTTTACCCTTTTTGCTTATTCTCTTTGTACGTTTTATTCAAGTATTTAGCAAAGATTCTAAGGATATCACACTCATAATTGAAGGTAACTATAATGCAATACGAAACTATAATGATAACCTCCACACAAGTTTGCTTTTAGTGAAGCATTTCACAGGATGTTAATTCAATGTTGAAAATTAAGACCTACCTTGTTTTTCTCAGATGATGTCTGTTCCTTCAAGATATCTGCCTTCACATAAACAACTGCTACTAATGAGGAATTAAACCTATCACCTATGATGATGCAATAATAAGTGATGGACATTGTTTAATGATTTCATAAAAAAATTGTATTATCTGCTCACCATAGACATAACATTGTGCAACAACTCTGCATTAAGCATAAAATTCTCAATTTTCTGAGGAGCAATGTATTCACCCTGCGCCAACTTTAATAATACCAAACGTTGCACCACATGCTACTTGTGCACCTATAGAGAATATGATCATCCAAGCAATCACCATCGGAAAGTGTGTTAGCCCTTCCAAGAAGTAAACAGAAAACTCCACCAACTGTTTGTAATATTCATAGGCTCCATAATCTGCCTCTCATCCCAAAATGTTTGGCTGCAAAATTTGATATCCATCTGCCAAATGGTTGCGTTAATAGGTTTACCTTACCAAACGTTGCAGTGAAGATTCCAGCCGTGTGAAGCTTCAAATTAAATCTGTCAAAGAAGTACTCAGCAATCACATTATCTATAGTCAATTCAACTTCCATGGAGAATCCGTAGAGCAAGAAAAAGATTCATGTGCTGTAATTTGTTGCAGCATACCACAATATCTATGAAAAGACAAATGAAATATTATATCGCCAGCTAAATGAAACTGTTAGAGATATACAGTTAATATGTTCTTGATCCATTCTTAGATATGATGATCTTAACATATTTCTGCGAACGTTAAATAGTACTCACCTTGGATTACTTATCTTTAGTAACATCACCTTTCTTCTGTAAAGAAGCAAGGTTACCATCAGGCAAGTCTTGACCAAGAGTTAAAATCAAAATTCCCATAATAACATGAAGCCAACCAGTAATAAATAACGCGCTTCTCTGAGCAGTACACGGAGTTGCCCCAACTCTATGAATTATGTCATAGATCAAAGGCATAAGGAGTTGAGTAGCACCACCACCCATATTCCCCCATCCAGCAGCCGTCCAATTAACAAGCCTAATTATCTAGCTATTAAACATCGTACTCATCCAATACTGATATGACATAAACGTTACAAGTGAGAACCCAACTTTAATATATTCTTCTTCTTCCTGTCCTCAATAAGCATTTATAATATTCAACCCTGGAAGACAAGCAAAGCTGATAAAGTTATATGTTCTTAATTCAAAAATGGGCAAATTAAAGTTAAGAACAATGTAACTATATCATTGTACAATTTAATATACAATGGTGGGGAAGGAACAAGTTATTTTGTATCTCAAACTAAAAATATCTAATGATGTCTCTCCTAATCATGTCAAATAGATTCTACCTTTCAATAATCTTCAAATTGCTTGCAGGTGACCATACTCCAATAACACCAGTAATCATCCAATAGTAATCATAAATTATCTCCTTCCTGTTAACTACTAGGTCAATAAACACATATCAATGAGAAAAAAAATATATCAGTAAGCAAAAGGTTTGTACGTCTACACTTAATCTTTGTAATAGCCTTCAAAAATAATAGGAAATCTACCACAAATCTCTCCACGAGGATGAGGCTCATCTT
>NC_061118.1:146687330-146689166 GCF_002878395.1 Capsicum annuum
ATCGTTTCAGTATTTCCCAAAATGAGACAGAGCTAGCTCAACAGGCTGGCTGCCGGCGTGGTATTGAGGGGAGAATCTAGAGAGAGGAAGAGAGAGAAAGAGAGAGTTAGAGCGACGCCGATGGCGGTACTGCTGTCATTGATGGGGGAGGTATCGGGAGAGGTTTTTAAGAGAGAGAGTGAGAGTCTAGAGAGAGGAAGAGAGAGAAAGAGTTTGGCGGCGCCGGCGCCAGCGCTGTTGTCGCCGATGGGGAAGGCGTCGGGAGAGGTTTTTGAGAAAGAGAGTGAGAGTCTAGAGAGAAGGAGAGAGAGAAAAAGTTCAGCGGCGCCGGCGCTGTTGTCGCCGATGGGGGAGGCATCGGGAGAGGTTTTTGAGAGGGAGAGTGAGAGTCTAGAGAGAGGGAGAGAGAGAAAGAGTTTGACGGCGCCGGCGGCAGCGCTGTTGTCGCCGATGGGGGAGGCGTCGGAGAGTTTTTTGAGAGAGAGAGTGAGAGTCTAGAGAGAGGGAGAGAGAGAAAGAGCTCGGCCCTTTTTTCTATGCTGAGCTCCAATTTTTGTGTTTGTGTGTATGTGTATATATATGAGGTGAGGATGGGTATTGGGGTAGGGTAGGTGGGGTAGGGTATAGGGCATGGAGTAGTGATGTGTTGTCCAAAATTGATAGGAGGGATGGTTAATTTTGTTACAAAAGAATATTTGGGGATTAGGTTTGTTAGTGGGTTTGTTATTTTTGTATTTTTATGGGATATAATCATACAGGTGAGGGAACGTAGTAAGACAGAGATAAAAATATGTAACTTGGGTCTTCGGGAGGGACAGAATTAGGTGTCTACATCATGCCCCTTTGAATGTAAATACGAAGTATTTTCAGGCAAAGAAGCAAGATCAAATTTTGACCCGACCATTATTCAAAGAGAGAAATGGAAGGAAGAAGGACAACCGGGTCTTGACTTAAGACATCCTTCCTACCCAAGTTATGAAAGAATCAAGTCACGAGTATTTCAAAGGATTGGAAGAGAAGTGGACTATACCGAGTTGGAAAGTCGAGTGAGGTTCCATTGAGGTTCCGGTCCGCGGCTCTGTCATTACATCAAAAATGAAAATTACAAGTTAAAACATTAATGAAATTACGAAAATCCTATCTATACAGCTTCTGTTGGCTCTTGACTCGACTTTTATCACCCTATTCTTCAGGCGGGCTCCTGACTTGTAATTTCTTCCAACTTGTTGCTTGGCTTTCAATTGCTTCGTTTTGTTGTTTGACTTTTTATTTCTTCACCCTATTTTCCAGGCGGGCTCCTGACTTGCTATTTCCATCACTTTGTTGCTTGACTTTCACTTTCTTCACTCTGTTCTCCAGGCGGGCTCCGGACTTACTATTTCATCACCCTGTTCTTCAGGCAGGCTCCTGACTTGCTATTTCATCACCCTGTTCTTCAGGCGGGCTCCTGAAACCCAAAATTAAAATTAGAACGAACATTATCCCAAACAAAAATTATAGTAAAGTAGTATTTCATTTTTGAAAGGTTGTCCCATTTTCCAGGAGGGTCCTGAACAGAAAGTAAAGTCTCATTTTTCAAGAGGGTCCTGAATTGAAAGTAAATTCCCATTTTTCAGGAGGGTCTTGAACATAAAGTAAAATCTCATTTTTTGGGAGGGTCCTAAATATAAAGTAAAATCCCATTTTTCAGGAGGGTCCTGAACAGAAAGTAAAATCCCATTTTTTTAGGAGGGTCCTGAGCATAAAGTAAAATCTCATTTTTTCAGGAGAGTCCTGAACATAAAGTAAAATCTCATTTTTCAGGAGGGTCCTGAACATAAAGTAAAATCCCATTTT
>NC_061118.1:146689266-146714731 GCF_002878395.1 Capsicum annuum
ATCCCATTTTTCAAGAGGGTCCTGAACAGAAGGTAAAATCCCATTTTCCAAGAGGGTCCTAAACATAAACTAAAATCCCATTTTTCAGGAGGGTCCTGAAATAAAGTAAAATCGCATTTTTCAGGAGGGTCCTGAACAGAAAGTAAAAATCCCATTTTTTCAGGAGGGTCCTGCGCGTAAAGTAAAATCCCATTTTTCAGGAGGGTCCTGAACATAAAGTAAAATCCCATTTTTCAGGAGGGTCCTGAACATAAAGTAAAATTCCATTTTTCAGGAGGGTCCTGAACATAAAGTAAAATCCCATTTTCCATGAGGGTCCTGAGCAGAAAGTAAAATCCCATTTTCCAGGAGGGTCCTGAACATAAAGTAAAATCCCTTTGATGTGCATTTCCAATGATAGTTGAATTAAGTGAAGCAAATTTTCTCTATTTCAACAAAGAAAATTTGTCAGTTAAAAACTTAGTGGTCGCTTGCAGCTCTTGGCTTCTCAGGTATCTACCCCAGCACTCGTTCCTTTCATCTTTGTTCCCAAATCGCTAACGCTTGTCGTGTCTTGCTGCATCATTGACCCGGATCCATATTGAGGGAAGTGAGTGCCGACTCGAACAATAGGTTTCCATTTTACCATGCCCCTGAGGTGCACTTTTTCCAAATCTGAATGTTTCTATGAATCCAATAGCCTGTCGGTTGATAGACTTCCTTTGCTTCGTGTTGAATTACGATCATATTTCTTCCTGTGCTGTTCCTTGGCTTTTCCTCATATAATTGGAAAGACTGGTAGTAAATTTTGAAATCCTTTCTCGCTTGTTTTGACACAGACTTGACTTAAAATATAAAGAAATGATGGTGACTTTTATTTTGATAAATGACATAAAAATACAAAAAAATGAATATGTAAATGAAAGAAAAGGGCAATGTCCCATATTCAAAAGAAAACTTATCTGAATACGACAACCAACTCCAATGAGTATGACACGCATTTGGATTGAGCTGCCTGATCTTCCTATCCAAACTCCCCATTTGTTGTTGAGTTCATGCCTTTGCTGCCGAGCCGCTTCTTCAAATCCATTGGACTCATACATCACATTCGACTGACGACATCTTAAAAGACTTTCGCCAATAAATCTCTTTCTTCTCACTTTCCACTTTTCTCTTGAACTCTCCATCGCCTTACGGTGCCCGTGAGGGTTTTCACCAATAAGACTCTCTCATTTTTATTTCTCTCCACTTACCATCGCCTTATGGTGCCTGCAAAGGTTTTCACCAATAAGACTCTCTCATTTTTATTTCTCTCCACTCATCATCGCCTTATGGTGCCTGCAAAGGTTTTCACCACTAAGACTCTCTCATTTTCATTTTCTCTCAACTCACCATCGCCTTATGATGTCCACAGGGGTCTTCACCAATAAGACTCTCTTATTTTTGTTTTTCTTTCATGATTTCATATGCTAAGGGAGACAAGCGGTACTTCACAATGTATCATCATATCCATCGCATGCTTAGCCTTACCATTATCAAAAATTGATCTGAAGGACTTTCTTTGGTTGTAACTTGGCTTTTGGTTAAGGTTAGAAAAGATGGTAAGAGGCTCAAACGATACTTAAAGTGGGGGTGGGACTTACAACTTTTGGAATCGACTCAAGCAACACATTAACTTATGCCCCAGTTTTATTGACTGGGTGAATCTTAGATCTTTATTTGGTTGGACCAAGCCCGAAATAGGGCAGCCTACGTATCTCACTTCCAAGAGAGGAGAATCAGGTCGCACGTAGTTCCATCAGCTTGTTCTTTATTTTGATTTGATTTTAATTTTTTTTATTTTCGAACTCTTTCTTTTATTCTTATTTTCTTGACATTTATCTTTGACTCTATTTTGATTCTAAAAGAGGGATATAAAAGAAATAAAATGAAGCTCAAACGGGTAAACAAGGGATGACACAATGTTTGGATAGAAGAATAAAATGCCTTCATCATATCAATCTTCAAAAATGCAAGTACTAAACATGCAATAAAATCAACAAAGGATCAAATATCATACATAGTATCTTTTGATCGTATCAGCATTGATAGCCATTTCTGCCATTTTGCCTTCAATATCTGTCAAATATAAGGCTCCATTGGGCAACACTTTCTTCACAACAAAGGGACCTTGCCAGTTAGGGGAGAACTTGCCTTTCGCTTCAACCTGGTGAGGAAGGATACAGCTCAGTACCAACTGACCCACTTCAAAATTCCTGGGACGGACCTTTTTGTTATACGCTCGAGCCATCCTCCTCTGATACAATTGGCCATAACACACAGACGTTAGCCTTTTTTCCTCAATCAAACTCAAATGTTCTAGTCGGATTTTTACCCATTCGTCATCATCAATCTCTGCTTCTACAATGACTCGAAGAGAGGGAATTTCAACTTCTGCAGGGAAGACTACTTTTGTCCCATACACCAATAAATATGGAGTTACCCCTATTGAAGTGTGAATAGTGGTGCGATAACCTAGCAATGCAAACAACAACTTTTCATGCCACTGTCTAGACCCTTGTACCATTTTTTGCAGTATCTTTTTTATATTTTTATTGGCGGCTTCTACAGCACCATTGGCCTTTTGGCGATATGGAGTAGAATTTTGATGCGCGATCTTAAATTGTTGACATACTTCTTGCATCAAATGACTATTGAGATTGGCAGCATTGTCTGTAATGATCATTTTAGGAATTCCAAATCTACAAATGATATTGGCATGAACAAAATCTACCACAGCTTTCTTTGTCACTGACTTAAAAGTTACTACTTCTACCCACTTTGTGAAGTAGTCAATGGCTACAAAAATGAATCTATGTCCGTTTGATGCCTTCGTCTTAATTGGTCCAATCACATCTATTCCCCAAGCCACGAACGGCTATGGAGCGGCCATTGCATGCAACTCGACTAGAGGAGAACGTATCAGATCACCGTGTACCTGACATTGATGACACTTTTGAACAAATTGAATAGAATCTCTTTCCATAGTAAGCCAGTAATAAACTGCTCAAAGAATCTTCTTTGACAAGACATGACCGTTCATGTGCGACCCACATACTCCAGAGTGTATTTCAACCATGATTGCCGAGGCTTCTTTTGCATCTACACACCTTAAAAGTCCCAGATCTGGGGTTCTCTTATACAAGATTCCCCCACCTAAGAAAAATCCACTAGCCAAACGCCTCATAGTCCTCTTTTGATCGTTGGTGGCATATGCTGGGTATTCTCCTGACTGAATGTACCGCTAGATATCCAAGAACCAAGGTTCTCCATCGAGCTCCTCTTCAACCACATTACAGTAAGCATGCTAATCACGACTCTGTATATGCACTGGATCGATGTAGGCTTTGTCAAGATGTTGGAGCATTGAAGACAAAGTGGCTAAAGCATCAGCAATTTCATTACGAATCCTTGGAATATGCCTAAATTTTACTAACACAAACCGTTGACATAGCTCCTGCAAATATTGTCGATACGGGATGAGCTTCAAATTTCGCGTCTCTCAATCACCTTGAATTTGATGGACGAGCAAATCCGAATCTCCCAACACCAATAATTCTTGGACTCCCATATCAACAGCTAACCTCAAACCAAGAATGCAGGCTTCATACTCCGCCATATTATTAGTACAATAAAATCGAAGTTGTGTTGTTACCAGGAAATGTTGTCCCGATTCAGAGATAAGAACCGCACCTATTCCGACTCCTTTCATATTGACAGCTTTATCGAAAAATAATCTCCAACCTGGATCAGCATCTATAACGACTTCATCGACACACGACACTTCTTCGTCAGGAAAATATGTCTTTAATAGCTCGTACTTTTCATCGATGGGATTCTCAGCAAGATGATCTGCCAAGGCTTGGGCTTTCATGGCGGTTCGAGTCACATATACAATGTCGAACTCGATAAGCAATATTTGCCACTTTGCTAATCGACCCGTCGGCATAGGATTCTGAAAAATATACTTCAAAGGATCCATGCGGGAGATGAGATAAGTAGTATAGGATGAGAGATAATACTTCAACTTCTGTGCTACCCAAGTTAGGGCACAACACGTCCTTTCAAGAAGAGTATACCTGGACTCATAAGTGGTGAACTTCTTGCTAAGATAATAAATAGCCTGCTCCTTTTTGCCTGTGACATCATGTTGACCCAGGAAACAGCCGAAAGAATTGCCCATGACTGATAAATATAAGATCAAAGGCCTACCAGGCTCCGGGAGTACCAGCACGGGCGGATTTGACAAATATCTTTTGATTCGATCAAACATTTTCTGACATTCTTCAGTCCATTTTACCGCAGCACTCTTTTTCAGTAACTTGAATATGGGCTCACAAGTGGTTGTGAGTTGAGCAATAAACCTGCTAATGTAGTTCAATCTACCAAGAAAACTCATCACCTCTGTTATATTCTTGGGCGGGGGTAAATCCTGAATGGCTTTGATTTTTGAGGGATCCAATTCAGTTCCCCAACGGCTGACTACAAACCCTAACAGCTTTCCAGATGGAACTCCAAATATACATTTTGCCGGGTTGAGTTTGAGATTATACCTGCGAAGCCTTTCAAAGAACTTTCTTAAATTTTTAACATGGTCGGCCTAACTTTTTGACTTAATAATCACATCATGTAGACCTCAATCTCGTTATGCATCATATCATGGAACATAGTGGTCATGGCTCTCATGTATGTTGCTCCAGCATTCTTCAAACCGAACGGCATCACTCAATAACAATAAGTTCCCCATGGTGTGATAAAAGATATCTTCTCTGCGTCATCATCATCCATAATGATCTGGTGATATCTGGCATAGCAATCCACAAAAGAGGCAACCTCGTGTTTAGCACAGTTATCTAACAAAATGTGAATGTTGGGCAGTGGAAAATCATCTTTCGAACTTGCTCTGTTCAAATCACGATAATCAACACACACTCGAATTTTACCATCTTTCTTTGGTACGGGAACAACATTGGATAACCACATGGGATAGCGAGCCACTCGAATTACTTTGGCTTCAAGTTGTTTCATGATTTCCTCTTTAATTTTAATACTTACATCCATTTTAAACTTCATCAACTTCTGTTTGACAGAAGGGAACGCGGGATTAGTTGGCAATTTGTGAGCCACTAATTCAGTACTTAAACCAGGCATATCATCATAAGACCATGCAAAAACATCCTTGTAATCAATTAATGCTAGAATCATTCCCTCTTTTAGCTGTGGCAAAACATGTACACTGATTTTAGTTTCCCTAACATCTTCTTGATCCCCTAGATTTATTGGCTCAGTCTCACTCAAATTAGGATTCGGTTTGTCTACAAACTATTCCAACTCTTTGCTTATTTCTTCTAGTGCTTCTTCTTCATCATATTCCCCCTCCTGCTTCATTACATCTTGATTAGTTTGGATTTTAAGATCAGGCTGAAAATTCCGCATGCATATCATGTCATTAGAATCAGCATAAAGAGAACTGTGTAAAAAAAGAAAAACAAAATATATTAGACACGAAACAAAAGGGACATTGCATTTCATTAAATAAAAGATAGAAGGGTTTAAACATAGATACCAACATAACATAAACAAACTAAAATCTGAATTACAACCCTAAAATAATTCGTATAAACAGAAAGAAAAACAAAATAAACTACCAAAACTCCCTCCTGACGGGGAGAGGAGTGACTTCCCAATTATTGAGCCGGATAGCTAGACCTATGAATTGCACTTCTGTCATACTGGTACCTTCTCCTGCTTCGACCATATCAACTTTAATAAAAAGGTTCTGACAGTCATCAACCAAATCATCTTCAAATTCCACATGCTTCGTGACACCGCTCTTAACAAATGATTCACTGAGTAGTGGCATTGGGCGAGGGAGTGACCATGCTTTCTTTTTCCTTCCCTTGGCTTTCTTCAGATCTTCAGCTGTAGGCTCAAATCCCAGACCAAACGTGCCCACGTTCTCACTCGGACATATGGGATGAACTATACCATGCAGAGACGCTCCCAAACCCTTTTCTGGCTCAAATCTGTATTTCCAAAGTGCACTCACCATCATGATAGAAGCAAAAGACAATTACGGTCCCGGTATAACGTGTCATTCAAAGATACGATTCACTGGCACTGTATCAAAAATTTGATAAATGAATGTCTCCTCTACGTTATTTGCTTCAATAAAAGACAAGGGAGAATCTTCGTAGGCTGACAAATCTCCTTCACCATTAATAACTACTTCTTGCCAGTCATGCTCAAACTTAATCATTTGGTGCAGTGTAGATGCAACCGCCTTGGCCTTGTGGATCCATGACCTTCCTAACAACAGATTGTAAGAGGAGTCTACATTCAATACTTGAAACTCTATGGTGAACTCAACAGGCCCTATGGTCAACATTAGTTCTATTTCGCCAATGAAATTTGATTTTGCACCATCGAAAGCCCTAACACATACATTGTTGGGCCTGATCCTGTCAGCACCAATATTCAACTTTTGCAAAGTAGAAATAGGAAAAATATTTGCACCTGAACCTCCATCAATCATAACATGAGTGACGTAGAAATCTTCACACTTCACTGTAATGTAAAGGCCCCGGTTATGCCCTGTACCTTCAACAGGCAATTCATCGTCAGAAAAGCTGATCCGATTGACCTCAAAGATTTTTCCAACCATTTTCTCAAGCTGGTTGATTGTAATCTCCCTTGGAACATATGCTTCATTTAATACCTTCAGTAAAACATCATGATGCTCCTTGGAGTGCAACAATAAAGATAAAAGGGAAATTTGAGCAGGGGTTTTCTTCAACTGGTCTAATATTGCATACTCTGGCAATTTCATCTTTTTCAAAAATTCTTCGGCGTCCTCTTTGGTGATAGGCTTTTTAATAGATGACGGTCCACTCGTCGTTGGCTTGAACTTTTTTAAGCTTTCAGGCACGAAGTATCTTCCTGACCTAGTCAAACCCCCTACCTCATCTACATCTTCCACAACTTCTTTCCCGTGATAGGTCATCACAGTCCGCCCATAATTCAAGGAAACTCTTTTCGTATTAACTATTGGAGGTTGGGTCACTGGTTTGAGGACAATAGGCGCTGCCAGTGCTCCTTTTACCGTCAAGATGGGCTGACTCAGAGCTCCCACCACTGTCAACTTAGGTTTATCCTGACTTAAATCAACATACCTTCTGGTGCCTTGTACTGTGATCAGGGTTTTCTTTGTGCTTTCTTGGGCTTTATCTTCTCTCATTCCTTCCTGGTTCAATGACATTGCTTTCAAAGACTCCGCTACATTCACCAATTTCTCCTCAATGGTCTGTATCTTGATAATAGAATCATAACCCCTCAAAGACTCTTTCCCGTCATATATCAATTCTAACATATTGGCTTCAACATGAGTTGGCAGCGGATTCTGGTTAATGTTTGGACCCTCCGGGGCCTGGACCAGCATCTGATTTGTGTCAATTAAATCTTGGATAGCTCTCTTTAAATGCCAGCATTTCTCGATATCATGGCCTGGCATATCAGAACAGTACGCACACCTTAAAGAATAATCGAGATTCCTCGGTGATGGATTTGAAAGCCTTCCTTGAATTAGGCTTAAAACCTTCAACTTTCTCAACCTATCAAACAAGCTAGCATATGACTCCCCAAGAGGTGTGAATTGATTTTTGACCGCCTTCTCCTTCTTATACTCAGGACTAGGCTGAAAACTGGGTCTGGAGGGGTTTTGGTAACTTGGTGGAGCAAATGGATGATTTTGTGGAGCTTGCGCGTGCCACTGCGGGTAAGAAGGGGTTTAGGCATATGGCTGCACGCTATATACTGGGTACGTGGGTGGCGGAATGGAATATAAAGGGTTTTGTGGAGGGTAGTAATGGTGGGGAGGAATATATGGAGCTTGGGCATAGACTTGGGCTTGGGATTGGGGATAGGGGCGAGGTGGTCTTTTGGGATAGGAATGGGTTCCAGCTACGACAGTTGCCACGTCCTCTTTCTTCTTTTTACCTCCAAATGAGCCAGATCCACCTTGAATTGCTTGTGTGGTGGCTTTTAATTCAAAAAAACTCACTATTCGACCGGTCTTAATTTCGTCCTCTATCATCTCCCCCATTTTGAGGACTTCCATAAAAGACTTTCCCATTGCCGGAAGTAAATGTTGAAAATAGGTCTCATCCTGTGCCTGAATGAAAACTTCTACCAGCTTACTTTCTTTCATTGGAGGCTTTACCCTGGCTGCCTATTCACGCCACCTTATCGCGTATTCCCTAAAACTTTCAGTGCTCTTTTTCTTCATGTTGACCAAGGATTTTTCGTCCAGAATCAGGTCGATGTTGTACTGAAAATGTTGAACAAATTTAGAAGCCAAATCATCCCAGCTGTTCCATTTATCGATATCTCGATCGATAAATCATTCTGAGGCCAGATCTGAAAGACTCTCGCCAAAGAAGGCCATGAGCAGTTCTTTCTTTCCTCCTGCAGCCCTTAACTGGTTTGCAATAACGTCTCAAGTATGTAACGGGATCACCGTGTCCTGCATACTTCTCGAACTTAGGCATCTTAAAAATGGGGGGAAGATTGATGTCTAGGAACATGCAAAGATCTTTATAGGAAACACTCCTATAGTCTCCGATCACTTGCAAATTCCTCATAGCCTGCTCTAAACTCTTCAGTTTCCAGGCTATGATATCCTGTTCCTCTGTTGCGGCAGGTTTCTCCGTATCAAATGAAAATGCAGGCGGTTGAGTGTACCCATACGGTTCATTCATGTGCAAAGTAAGCTCCGGGGCATAATACTGACCATCTGAAACCTTCAGTACTGGCTCACTGGCAGACCTGGGAAGCCTCATTGTGGGACGCGCAACATATATGGGAGTTTCATGTGGTGGCGGAGCCACGAATACCAGTGTGATCGATGGCGCTGGCTAAGCAGCTGGTCTTGATTGGGGAGCTGCCAAGGGCACACCAGAGCTATCAGGATAATAATATCGCGGAGTGAATCCAGGCGCGTGCTCAGGTGACTCAGTAGGAGCAGAGAATTGTGCCTGAGAGAGCGGTGGGCAGTTAGAGATATTCCCAAGACCTTCAGGAGGCGGAGGAGGAGGCATTCCGCTGGCCCATGCCCGATGTAAATCTATCAATTGTTGCTTGAGCCTTACTACCTCATCATTGTGTTCAGAACTTTCTTCCCTGTGATCCTAATCCGGGTCAATGAGCGAATTTTCAATCTCCCTGCTAGCCACGACGAGCTTTGCTTTGGATCTAGTGAAGTATGGGTGACTAGCCAGAGTGCTGCAAACCTACCACTGTTATCTGAAATAACATGCTCATCAAAGACGACATCCGTTAGGATTAGGGCATACACCAAACATAGGAATCACATTGGTAAAATTGTCCTAAATTCATGTTCATTTCTACCAGCTTTTGAAGGTAGTCATTTTAACATCATCCTGATTTTTGTCTACACTATTTTTTATCTACACTTATTATTATTATTATTATTATTATTATTTTTCCTTTCCCTCTCTTTTTTTTTCCTTCTTTTTTTTTTCTTCTCTTTTTTTTCGTATCAATCTCTGTTCTTTTCCTTTCTCTCATTATCTACCTTTATTTTATCATTCTTTATGGCTTTTGTTTTTCCTTAAAAGAGGAAAAATAATGAAAAACAACGAAACAAAATGATTAGATCGAACCCAAAAGTAGGTTGCCTACGTATCATGTTGTACATGAATCAGATCTTGCATAGTTCGGGCCTTGCCAAAATGGCCAATTAAACTCTTTCCTTTCTTTTTTCTTTACTTGAAACTTTAAAAAGAGAAGAACATAACAAATTGTCAAAAGACTAGACTCTTTTTTGCATTTTCACGTTTAAAATTCCTATACAAAATGAAACCTATGCTTACCAAAGAAAAAATCTTTTTGAATTTTCAATTTTGAATTTCAAATGAAAAAAAATCTTTTGTAGTTTTCTTTTAAAGATGTATATGAAGCACCTACTCTAATAAAGAGTGAAGAAATTTTTTTTGGATTTTTGAAATAAGATCAACCAAAAATGAAACCTACGACTATTGAGGAAAATCTTTTTTTTTTTTTTACTTTTTTTTTTTAAAGATATGTATGAAACACCTACTCTAAATAAAGAGCGAAGGAAATCTTTTTTTTTTTGAATTTTTTAAATAAGATCCCCGAACCAACAATAGGCTGCCTACGTATCTCACTCCCGAAAGAGGAGAATCAGGGGTGCGTAGTTCGTCCAGATTGGACAATTAACGATTAACTAATAAATTGACCCTAACTTAGGAGACACTACCAAAAATAAACGAAAAAAAACTTTTGGCTTTTCAGCTAAGACTGACACCACCAATTATGAAGGAAAAAATCTTTTTGGTATTTTTTGTTTTTTTTTTGGCAAATAAATAGAAAAGGCAAACAAAACTTTTTTTTTTTTCGCTTTTACGGTATTTTGAGAAGATAAATGCAAAACGTAAAAAAATTATTTTGAGTTTTTGGATTGTGAAGAACAAAAGCCATAAAGAATTCTAAAATAAACTACGAAATTCCTCTTCTTCTTTTTTCATTCTTTTCGACTCACTTTTTCTATTTTGTTTTCTTTTTCATTTTTTCCTACGCACCTTACTCCTAACAATTTTTTTTAATTTTTTTTTTAATTTCAAAAATCAGTCCGTCAAATGACCACGTTACCCTTAAAAATGCAACAGTTAGCACGTAGGGATGCTTTAGAGGGGAGTCTCCTACAAAGGGCCATGTGGGTCCCGCTGGGTCTCAGTATGATGCACATAAGCATGACCTAAAGGCTGACCTATGTTGTGGTTTACTAACAAGACTGTTCGGGGGAGCGTATGGTCGATAGTGGCTGCTTTGCTTTCCACCTACTCCATAACACCGACGGCTCCCCCCCTAAAATAAGGGTGACTCAACTAGAGGTTGTGTACAACACGTGTACTACGAACTTGTTGCAGAAAGAAGGCCGGGGGTGGACTCATGATGCCAGATATAAAACGGTAACACATAAGATAAATACTATAAACAAAGAGCACGAAAAGCACACAAAAGTGCAAACAATAACCCAAACAAAATCACAAACAAGCTTATACACTCATAATGCCAAACAAAGCCGATACGACTCCAAAAATAGCTCAAATTCTGAAAACTTGTCATAGGTCCCCAGCAGAGTCGTCAGAAGCTGTCACACCCCTTTTTTACGTACTCCAAAAAAAGGTTTATATTTTAAGTTCGAAAGGGTTTTATTATTTAAGTGACAAGAAATGAAAAATTTGTTTCAAAAAAGGACTATTTATATTTTTTATTCAGAGTCGCCACTTGGCATAATCCGGTGTGCCAAGTCACCATTGGAAAATCCTTTTCAAAACCATTTGACTCTTTAAATTGGTTTGCGAATAGAAACTCCGGCTAAGGAATTCTATTGACCGAGGGGAAGGTGTTAGGCACCCCTCAATCCCGTGGTTCAACCACGGTCACTTGGTAGAGTGTATCAACTATTTTGGCATTATTAAATGTACAAACCACACAAAATCACGCAAAATAATCAAACAATAAACCAAACAAAACAATCCAAAATGTAAAGTCCAGTCCAATTATACAGTCCAAAAATAAATAATGCGGAAATATAAATCTATTCTACCCTAGACTAATCTCCCATGCCTTACCCGATTCCGCGGGCCTTCATCCCGATCATTTTTCGCCAACATGATACGTCGGGGCATTCCCCGATGAATAAGTACAGAAGACCTCGGGGCATTCCCCGGCTAAATGAATACATTTGAATCACAGGCGATAAAGTAGAAAACATTCAACACAGACTCCACATGCAAACATCCAACGAAACACTTATTTCTAAATTTTGTCTACCCGAACCTACGATTGCCTATCCGCTTGACTTACCATGATACTATCACGAAATTGATAATTAGACGTGAAAGTAACAATAACGACGAATCAAAACAACAAAGCATCAAAATTAATCCTAATTCACTTTAATAATTTTTTAACTCGCGCCTCGAATTTTCTTTAAACCACATGATTAGTGCATGCTTCGATTTTCCAATCACATCTCATAATTCGAAACCAACATCAAACACAACACAAACAACGAAGATTCAAACCAAACACACAACAAATAAATCATCCACACCCACAACATCAATAAAGAATCATGACAAAATAAAGATCTGTAGAAGAAATGGACCTCGATGGAATTGATCCTTGTCGATAATAAAGAAATTCGAAGACCAAAATACTCGATCGGAGAACCTCACAATGAACAACTCCAAACTCGAGATCGAATTCAACCGGACAGATTTGGGAAACAACGAAAAAAAACCTCACAATGAATGACCCGCAAACCCGAATAGAAATAAAAAATAGCCCAAGATCTCAAATTCGAAACCCCAAATCACCGATTTCCAACTAACCTTGTATGAATCTCACCGGAATTAAATTAACTGTCATCGTTTCAGTATTTCCCAAAATGAGACAGAGCTAGCTCAACAGGCTAGCTGCCGGCGCGGTATTGAAAGGAGAATCTAGAGAGAGAGAGAGTTGGAGCGGCGCCGGCGTGTTGTCGCCGATAGGGGAGGCGTCGGAAGAGGTTTTTGAGAAAGAGAGTGAGAGTCTAGAGAGAGGGAGAGAGAGAAAGGGTTCGGCGGCGACACTGTTGTCGTCGATGGGGAGGCATCGGGAGAGTTTTTTGAGAGAGAGAGTGAGAGTCTAGAGAGAGGGAGAGAGAGAAAGAGTTCGGCGGCACCGGCGGCGACGCTGTTGTCGCCGATGGGGGAGGCATCGGGAGAGGTTTTTGAGAGAGAGAGTGAAAGTCTAGAGAGAGGGAGAGAGAGAAAGAGTTCGACCCTTTTTTCTATGCTGAGCTCCAATTTTTGTTCTTGTGTGTATGTGTGTATATATGAGGTGAGGATGGGTATTGGGGTAGGGTAGATGGGGTAGGGTATGGGGCATGGGATAGTGATGTGTTGTCCAAAATTGATAGGAGGGGTGGTTAATTTTGTTACAAAAGAATATTTGGGGATTAGGTTTGTTAGTGGGTTTGTTATTTTTGTATTTTTATGGGATATAATCATACAGGTGAGGGCACGTGGTAAGACAGAGATAAAAATGTGTAACTTGGGTCTTTGGGAAGGACAGAATTAGGTGTCTACAATAATAACATATTTGCTAAAAATTATCTTACAATATGGAGTTTTCCATTGTGATGAAAGTGAAAAGGAAACTTTTCAGACAAAAAGAAATGCTAACAAGATATTTTTCCAAATCTAGAAAAATCTATATGAATATAATTTTTTTTAATATATTTTGTCCTTTGGACTGGATTTTTTTATAAATTTTATAATTGTGTATGGCCTGGCCTTTATATTTTAATTTTATCAATTTAACTCATTTATAACATTTCTTAAAGAAGAAAAAACATTTAATATATTATTTATTTTAACAAAAAAATAATATGCAGGCTCATGTATAAATCTTTATTATTTAATCTAATTTTTTAGATTTATCATTCTTTAATCTTTTTATAGATTTTTTTTCTCATTTTCTTAATCATAAAATTATAAAAATATATATTATTACATTCAATAAGAAAATACTAAAATTTATAAATAACTAATGTAAGAATAATTTAATATTAATTAAAAATAAATAATTGTCAATGAACATAGAAATATTAAATATTTATTTCATACGTTAAAGATATGCATATTTATGTCACTATTATAAATAATTTTATTCATTTATGCCACTCCTTTTAAAAAATACTTCATTTTTTATCATTCTATTTAATGGTATTTTTAATGTCCTAAATGCCTACAAAAAATTGAATAAGAATTTAATGACTATTTAAATGTCAAATAATTTCAAATCCACATTTTAATTACATCTATTCCCCCATTTTTCTAAATCAAATAACAATTTCTTAATCAAATACAAATAATTTAATTCTATTATACTAAAAATAAATGAACAATTACTTTTAAAAATAGAATGTCATTGAAATCTATAATTATTTAAAATGCAACACTATTTTCCCGCGCAATATGCTAGTTTAATTTAAAATGAGAAAAAATAGTGTGTCTGAGAGAAGAAAGAAATTAAAACTGAGCAAAAATATAGTTCAAAATTAAATAAAAGATTGGGCCAAATTGGTACTAAATAAAAAAGTAAATGGCCAATATATAGTTGCTTAGCCGTACTACATTTAAACCTAAAATTATATCTAAAATGGAAAACAGCAAGAAGCCAGCAGCCAAGTATGGAACTCCCAGAACCTAGATACAGTTGAATGATTAATTTCAATTGATCTATTCACCAAAAAATAGTCCCCCAATACCCGAGCATTCAAAAATAGAGTGAAGTTGCAAGAAGCAAGAAGCCACACAACTCAAAAAGAAAAAGAAAAACCTTATATAGCATCGTTTTAAAATTGCAACTACTTGAGCTAATCATCAAGGATATCACAATCATTTGCAATTGAAGATTGAGAGGAGCATTGATGTATCATGTTTTCCCTGTATCGTTACCTGATGTATCAAAATAAAGTGTGGGCAAGAATTTGGAAGCAAGTTTGAGGATCTTGGTTTTCCAGAAGATTCTCTATCCTATCCAAAATTTGAGCAGCTTTGGCCTTAGCTGACAAAGCTTCCTTGACCGTAATGTCAGTGTTAATCCTTTCCATAATGACGGCATTGAGGATAGACTCAAAAACAATGTTGGCAGCGGCAACCAACTATTTTGCAAAATGGAGGTTGATTTCAATGGTGTTCTTATAAGAATCATTGGGAGTAACATAGAAAGTGAAATTAGGGTTAGAACAAAGAGGGCACAAGTAAATAGGAGAGTTGGAAGCAACATCATGGATGCAAGAGAGGTGTGAGATAGAGGGTCATTTTAAGCAAATGAGGCTGTAGAGGGGGAGGAGGGCTGTGGAGGAAGATGTCGAAGCAGATGACAGAAGGAACTGGGTTGGGGGTCAAGTATGCAGGTGGTGCAAAGATGGCGGTGGACACCTCTGTAGGGGAGAAGGCGGAGGATGAAGGGGAGAGTGGCGGCACAGACTGCGCATTGTTGTCTGGAAAGACCTTCATTTTTCTACTCCTGCACCTGTTGCAGCATCATAATGTACAAACAATTCGCTCTATCTCCATCGCCTCCCTTTAATTATAATAAAAAGCTTACATTTATTTATACTGAATGATGTTGGAAACTTGTTGAGATTCTAAGTACCCACACCCCTTTTCTCTCTGATGTTCTCTGAATGGATTCATGACTGATTGAAATAGATGCATATTTCATATTTCATTTGGAAATTGTGAACTCTCATATTTATTTATACGGACTAATATAAGGAACTTTTTGTGATTCTAAGAATCCAGCCCTCTCATTGCTCTCGTATGTTTTCTGAATGCATTCATGAATGATTGAAATAGACACATATTTTCTTTTTTTACGTGGAAATTGTGAAATATCACACAAATTATTAATGTTATCTGGAGCAGACACTTCTCTTCCCTCTATATATCCTGTACCGCATTGTAGATTCTACTTACGCTCCCCTATGTCAATGACTCGCCACATGTAAGGATACTTGGTTACCAATAGACATGCCTTACGACTTAGAAAAAATGTGTATTCATGTCGTTGATTGCAGACATGGTCAAGTTATTGATATCATTTTGGAGTTCTTTGCCCTGTATGAGTTGTTTTTGTACATAACAAATAGGCAATTTCTGCTCTTGTTTGTTTTTCTTTGTTTTGAAAATTTTCTTTCATGTGGACATGGCCCTATATCCAAGCTTTTTTTTTCGGTTGTATGAATTTTCTTGTTAGTATAATTTTAATGCTTGTTTCGATTGTTACTTGAATTTTATTGTAGGTATCATCAATTCCTTCATTAGGTAATGAGGATAATTCCCATTTTGTATAACCAGCTATATGATGAGATCGAATCGTTGCGTTATTTTTCTTGTTTTATCCTTCAGCTTACCTTTGAATAGTAGTCTTCTTTTAACTAACTTAGAATCTCAACAAGTTTTCTATATCAGTCCGTATAACTAAATGTAAGATTTCTATTATGATTATGATTACGATAGGCCATAAAGATAGAGCAAATTGTTTGTTCAGATGCCACAGCAGGTGGAAGTGTAGCCTTATGAAGATGTTTTCAGACGTCGATACACGATTTGCGCCACCATTCACCCATTCATCCTCCACCTTCTCCCCTAGAGAGTTCTACACAGCCATCTTTCATCAGCCTGCTTACCGGACTCCCACCCCGGTTCCTTCTGCCCCATATGCTTTGATGTCTTCCTCCACACCCTTCCTCCCTGTCACCAGCATCTCCTTTGACTAAATTGCCTCTCTTTCTCACACCTCTCATGCATCCTTGTTGCTTGCTTCCTCCTCCCCTTGTTACTTGCCCCCCTCATTGTTCTAACCCTAATTTCACTTTCCTTTATGGTACACCCGATGATGCTAATAACTCCACTGAAATCAACCTCCATTTGGCTAAACAGTTGATTGCCGCTGCTACCATTGATTTTGAGTCTATATATAATGTTACAATTATGGCCAGGATCAATACCGACGTTAGGGTCAAGGAAGCTTTGTCAGCTACAGCTGAAGTTGCCCATGTTTTTGACAGGTTAAAGCATTTGCTGGACAACCACGATGATCAGCTTGCTTCCAAATTCCGACCCACACTTGTTTCTGAAAATTCAGGTAACAAAACATGTGCAAACAGGATAAATGATGCAAAAAGATGCTCCTCACACTTTTCAGATGCAAATGATAGTGATAACGTTGATGATTAACACAGGTAGTTGCAATACTAAAACAATGTTATTTAAGGCTTCTTTTTCTATTTTGTGGCTGGTGGCCTCTAGCAACTTTACTCTATTTTTGAATGCCCGGCTTACCATTAATGCCTCTCAAATTTTATTTTTTTAAAAAAATTAACATGGTGGAGGGTCTTGGGTTGATGAATGTGTATTTAAAGGGACAAATTTCATCAGGTAATTCCTCTAAATTTTGCTTTTTAAATTAACTGTAGAAAATTTCATCAGGTAGAATGAAGTGAGGTGCCACAATTTGTTGAAAGTAATTAAATATGATATTTGTTGTTGTATATAACCAATTAAAATAACTATTTCAACATCCCATATGCAATATCAATGTTACTCAAGATACTCAAGGTTACTGTTATGATTCGACAGAATAAGCAAACCACAAGTAAAAGAAAACAAGAACAACGCACAGATTTACGAGGAAATCCTTGCGGGAAAAACCGCGGGTAGAGGCAAAGGAGGTTTCACTATAATGGAGAGAGAGTACAATATGAAGAAGGCTAAATTTTCTAAATGCCCAAAACAACCTACTAAATTCACTTATATAATATGTGCATACAAATAAGTCCTAGGCCCAAAAACAGAAAGGCACCGTGAAACTTTCTAGGCCGGATCAACAAAATTCGGGTCACAACTCTAACAATCTCCACCTTGACACGAATTCTAATTCAGAACTTAAATCCATTTCAAGATGAACTCTCCACCTCTTCCACAAAAGCCCCTAAGGGCACATCCTAAGAGCTAACATTAACCAAGTCTAAGCAATGCTCAAACTTGGCACTTGGTAGTGTTTTGGTCATCATATTTGCAGGATTATCTTGAGTACTAATCTTGCTCACCACAATATCACCACGAGCAATAATTTCACGCACAAAATGATACCAAACATCGTGTGCTTTGTCCTCTCATGAAACATCTGATCTTTCATAAGGAAGATAGCACTCTGACTGTCGCAAAAAATCATAGTAATCTGTAAGTCTTTGCTAAGTTCACCAACCAGACCCTTCAACCAAATAGCTTCCTTGAAAGCCTCTGTTATAGCCATGTACTCTGCCTCAGTAGTTGACAAAGCAACCGTAGTTTGTAAGGTAGCTTCCCAACTGATAGCACAACAACCAATGGTAAAAACATAACCGGTAAGGGATCTCCTTTTATCATGATCTCCTACAAAATCAGAATCAACATACCTGATTACTCCATCTCTATTTCGTCCAAAACTGCAAACAAACATCAACAGATCCATGCAAGAATCTGAAAATCCACTGAACTGCTTTCCAATATTCTTTGCCAGGATTTTTCATGTATCTGCTAACTGCACTAATAGCATATGATAAATCTGTTCGGGAACACACCATCGCATATATAAGAGACCCGACGGCACTAGAGTATGGAACTCGAGACATATAGTCACGTTCATCATCTGTCTTTGGAGATAAAGTGGATGAGAGTTTGAAATGAGCAGCCAATGGAGTACTGAAAGGCTTGGTATTTTGCATATTGAACCTGTGAAGCACTTTCTCAATATATCTTTTCTGATTCAAGTATAAGTTACACTTCTCTCTATCCCTTAGAATTTCCATGCCAAGAATCTTCTTTGCTGCTCCTAGATCCTTTACCTCAAACTCCTTGCTGAGCTGGGCTTTAACTTTTATTATCTCTCTCATATCCTTTGTTGCAATAAACATATAATCAATATATAAGAGAAGATACACAAACGAACCATCACTTACCTCCTTGAAGTAGACACATCTATCATAACTACTCCTCCGAAACATATGAGAGGTCATAAAATAGTAAAACCTCTTATACCACTGCCTGGGAGACTGTTTTAAGCCATAAGAGACTTTTCCAGCAAGCATACATAGTCCTCCTTTCCTGAGACTACAAAACCCTCTGGTTGCTGCATCCTCAAGTTCTCTATGTAAGAGTGTTGTTTTGACATCCAACTGCTCAAGCTCAAGATTATGCATGGCCGCAATACCAAGTAAGGCTCAAATCGAACTATGCTTTACAACTGGAGAAAACGTGTCTGTGAAGTCAATATCTGGAACCTGACTATAGCCTTTAGCAACTAGTCTTGCTTTGTACCTTGCATCTTCAACTCCTGATGTTCCTTCTTTCTTTTTGAACACCCACCTGCAACGAAAAACTTTCTTATCTTTAGGCAATCTCACCAAATCTCATGTGCCATTCTTATGAAGTGATTTCATCTCCTCCTGCATAGCAATCATCCATCGATCGGAGTCATCATAACTAACTACCTCTGAGTAAGAAGAAGGTTCTTCATCGGAGTCAATACCTTCTGCTACATTCAATGCATAAGCAACCAAATCAGCTTTAGCATACTCTTGAGGAGGTCTAATATCTCTTCTAGGCCTATCTTTAGCAATAGAATATTATGGTATCACTGATGGTGAAGAAGAAATAGTACCGCTCTGTATCTCCAGGCTAGACTGAGAAGTAGACACTAGTGTAGACTCTGCTTCAATCTACAATTCAATGTGGGTGCTTGATTTTGCTGATTCATGTCACTAAGCTCATCTGGAGGAGAAGCACTAGATTCGGAGGGAGCCTAAAGCATGGCAGTTTCATCAAATACAACATCCCTGCTAATTATAACCTTTCTGCTTTCTGGACACCAAAGTTTATAACCTTTAACACCAGACTTATAACCCATAAATAAGCCCTTGAAAGAACTAGGCTCCAACTTTCCATTATAAAAATGAGCATACGCAGGACATCAAAATATTCTTAAATCAGAATAACTAGAAGGAGTGCCAGACCATACCTCTTGTAGAATCCTTTTATCAATCGCGACTGAGGGAGAGTGGTTAATAAGAAGAAAAGTTGTGGAAGAAGCTTCGGCCCAAAAAGACTTAGGTAAACCAACATTAGAGAGCATACAACACACCTTCTCCATTATAGTCCTATTCATTCATTCAGCTACACCATTCTTCTGCGAAGTAAGCCGAACTGTTAAGTGCCTCACAATTCCTTCTGACTTGCACCAGAGCATTAAATTAATTAGAAAATAACTCTAAACCATTATCAGTCCAAAGGCGTTTTACTTGCTTCACTGTTTGTTTTTCAATCATGATCTTCTACTCCTTGAAAGTAGGCAACACATCATTCTTTTGCTTTAGGAAGAATACCCAAACTTTTCTGTAATAGTCATCAATAATAGTCAATAAGTAATTCGCACCTCCTTTAGAAGGTGCTTTAGAAGGACCCCAGAGATCAGAATGAATGTAATCAAGTGTGCCTTTAGTTAAATGGATGCCTTTAGTGAATCTGACTCTCTTCTGATTCCCAAAAATGCAATGCTCACAGAACTTAAGTTTGGTAATACTCTGCCCATCAAGAAGTCCTCTCCTACTTAGATCAGTCAACCCGTTTTCACTTATATGCCCCAAATGTATTTGCCAAAGTTTAGCAACGTCACTTTCAGATAGAGATGAGGTAGAAACAGTTGGATCACCTATAACCGTAGAGCCTTGCAAGACATAAAAATTTGCAGACTTGCTTTGTGATACAAGAATAATCACAGATATGGTGCGCGTTGGTCCCGAGACTTGGCGTGTGTAATTGAAGTGTAGAAAAGGCCCAAAACATACCAAAATCAGCCCATAACTTACACTTGATGGGCAGCCCACTCTTTGAAGGCCCTTTTGGTCATTTTAACTTATATCTTGTAATAGCTATATAAAGAACAATGTAGGGTTTTATTTACTTAGTTTATGAATGAAATTGTAAGTCTTACAAGATAAAGAAACACAAGTCCTCTTTCCTTGAGTCACCCAAAACCGATATTAGGGCTTAGACAAGTGTAGAATCACTTGTGTTTGCATTTGCTTGGAAACATTGATGCTTGGGAGGTGGATTCGGATCTTGTGTCTTTGTAAGAGATAGATTTATTGTTGTGTGTAGTGTTAAGGGTCCAAGAGTTACGATTCTTGGGTTCTTAACATTATACCTTCATGTGATCTATCTATCTATCCTTTTTCTTTTGTAATCTTGTATCCATTTTGTATCTTGTATTGTGAAGCCGTTTTTGTTGTTCTTCTTCTTCTCATTGTTGTTTCATCTTGTGTTGTTAACTTAGTTTGTTTTTGGCTGCAAATGGTGTCAAACACCTACTAGTGTATATGCATTAATTCGATAGTTGTTGGTTGTAGAAAAATAAAAATAGGGCAAGAGAGGAGAAGAAAATGGTATAGCAATTTATAGTGTGGTAAGACGGTGAAATAAAAGAACATCTGCCCACGCACAATGTTTTGTTTTCTTTGGGACCAAGAATATACTTGATCACCAAGAAAAATAATACTTACTCTCCAAGAACTAACTTTGCACATTTAAGGATTGAGGACGACCACATATTCGTATTTTTACTTCATTAAAAGCTTTACTCTCAAAGTAAAATTTATTAATTTATTTTAAAACATCTAACACTTAATTCGTGTGATTGGGAGGTCATGGATTTAAGCTTTGAAAATAGCCACCAACAGAAATGCAAGATAAAGTTACATATATTAGATTATTGTGATTCAGGTTCCTCCATAAAAACCCTGCGCATAATGAAAGTTTTAATACACCAGCCTGACCCTGTCATTTTTTTACTCTCTTGGATTGATAGCAAAATGTTACACATATGCATGGTAGGAATAACATTCGTGCTTACCACTTTGAATGGTACTTTTTTTTTTTTTTTTTTTTTCATTTTTACTTATCCGTTATTAATTTCACACTCTTCTAAACACTTATAATCTCAACTAATATAAAAATCAACAAAAATATAATTAAAACTAATATTTAAATTACTTTTTCTCACTCGGGATGGCATCTGGATTCCGCGTGGAATTAAGCCCAACTAAATTCACATACTTACGAGCATAACTTGGAAGATGATAATAGATTAATTGGGAGCCAAAAAAGCAGGATTATTTTTACAAAAAAGGATTCACATGTAAGTGAATTTAGTTAGATTCTAATGTGAAAATTGGCTCATGAGAAAATAAATTACTAACATTTAAGTTATTCTATTTTATGAGTGATTTATGTCAATCAAGACTATAAACTGAAGTCTTAAAAGATGAATGATGCGCAGTTACCATAATTGAATTTGAAGGAGAAAGTTTAGATCCCAAAAAATATGGCATTATTTTGGCTAAAAATTCCACTACAACTCTCAAGTAATTAATCTAGAGTTTGGTCATAAATTCTTAAATATTTTCGAAATATTTTCTTTTTGAAGATTTGGTAAAATTTCACTATGTATTTATTAATAGTATTTGAAAATATATTTCACTTTTAAAAGTTTTTAAAAAATAAAATTTTACCCAAATATTAATTTCTTTTTTTTTTTTAGTATTTGAGAATTTAAATTATTTATCAAATAACAAATTACTCCCTATATTTCATTTTATATGTCGTAATTTCCTTTTTTATCCGATTTAAAAAGAATATCACCTTTCTTTATTTATAACTATTTAATGACATCATTTTCATTTTATCTTTAATGGATCCCCACTTATTAAGAAAATATAATTAAAAATAAATATTAAAATAATTTTAAGAAAAACAAATAAAATCATCACTTATTTCTTAAATTTTTTATCGGGTCGAATGATAACACATAAAATTGGACAAGGAGTATATATATGATTAGACATAATTTGTCAAGGCTTCCCCAAAACTAGTTGGGAAATATATGGTCAAACGGATCCCAAGAGAGAAGCTAAAAGACTATAAAAGCAGCTTGCCGATAGCCATCGGTAACCAACTAGTTCGGCTTGCACCGCGGGCCTATTTAAGGTGGTTGGGGAAGCAGTTGTTATCAGAAATTTCTCTCAATTGCCCTACTCCACTCTCTCTCTCTCTCTCTCTCTCTCTCTCTTTCTGGTTTTTGTGTTCAAGGTATTACTGTTATTCCGAATAGGTTTCGTACTATCCACGCTACATACAGGTACGCAAATATATCTTCCTACTCTTATTTTTGCTTCAGATTTCATGTTTTACAGATTATTACACCTACAAAATCATGAATTGAACATGGGATTAAGCAAGAAAATAAAATAATTGAAAGGTCGTATCCCTATTTATAAGCCAAACTTTTGCCTATTATACAGCAATTTCTGGTTACTGTTACATGGAAAAAAAAGGGTGGATGGTTAAATCAAAGTTGAAACCATATATGAACACTCGTACATGTATGCAAAGTCGTCCTTTTTTATTTTAAATATACTTCAAATTTTCCTAACACGCACGCAACAAGGTAATTTGTTCCTTTTCTTGTTGATGATATATTCAATTATTATGGTTATTAATGTGTAGTTACTGCCTGGGTAAAGTTGTTGCCACGTGACCGAGAGGTTACGGGTTCAAGCTCTGATAGTTTTCTGCAGAGCAAGGCTAGTCATAATAAATACTTGTGGTTTGACTTTCTAGACCCGTGCATAGAGAAGCTTTAGTGCATTGCGCTGTGCTTTTATTATTCTTTTTATTTGCAGTTTGTAGCTACAAATTTAGAAAACAGAAATGGCTGAATCTGCTGCAACCAATGGAATGGAGGTAGAAGAACATTTGGTAGATACAGAGGAAGACAATTGTGATGAGAATTCAAGGACATTGTTTCTTAAAGAGCTGAATCTCATTCTAGTTCTCTCGTTTCTTTCGTTATCATCTGAAGAACTTGATTTTGATGGAACAACGGAGGTTCATGAAAATGTCAAAGATAAACAAGAACATAAAGTCGTTTCTGATCCTCGTGTCAGGAAACGAAGTGGTATCAATAAATACAGGACTATTGAACCAAATACTCAGAGATTTTCGACCAAGTTTAGAGATTGCAGGTAAAAACCTTAGTAGTTTTTCTTTCACTATGTTTCTCCAAAACGAATTTTAACATGTTTGTCTTACAGCAACGACGACGAAAACATATGTAACCCACAAAGTGGAACTAGGGAAGGTAGACCGTGTACGAGTTAGGACCTTAGAAAATTAGATGTTTTGACATCATGCCATTCTTTTTTTGGACAGGAGCACAAAATTAATACTAATTGATTGTGTTAATAGTAAAAGTTCATTTCCTTTTACCAGCAAGATGATTCATCTTTTGATTCAGGCATTGCAGAAAAATGTGAAGAAATCAACATCCAGCAAAGCTAGCAGCAAGAAATGTACCAAAAGAAGGTTTCCAGCAAGGCCATAGAAGCTACCTTTCATAGTATGTTTTTTCGCATCAAGTGTGAGTGCAAGAGAGATAGATCGTTGAGGTGTAGCATTCAAACCTTTCAAGAAAACATACATGTAAAAGAGTAGTACTAGAAGTAGAATTGATCACTCTTTTGCAAATGCCAACTCTTTTTTTTTCTTTTGCTTCTGGTATCCGAAAATCATTGATTCAACTAGTCTAAATTTATCTGGTCAAGTGTTGCCCATTCTCGAGCTCAAACCCATTGATTTTCATCCATTACACATACCGAACACTCACCTACTTTGCAAGGTAGTAAAATGTTTAGCCCTCCAGCGGATAAAGCAGTTCAGTAGACAGCATACATCATAGCAACCCAAATTTTCTTAAAAGAAACGATTCACGTCATATTAATCAGAACATACAAAATGGCATTACAGAATACACTAGATCATGAGTGAGTACCCCTTTTCTTACCTAAACTGTTCAACTTTTTCCAATGAAAAAAAGAGAGCTGAAAACTGGTGAAGACGCCAGAAAAATTCGACCACAAGTACAATGGAGACCAGGATTAGCAAAGGCAACCAGCAATCAGCTTTTCTTCACTTGAACCATAGCAAGACATTCAAATTAGTCATTACACTGTTGTAAATTTTGCTTATTGACAATATGGAATAAGCAAATACATAGGGAATTATAAGCACAACTGGAAAGTCCTAAACTTTCTGTCACAAGCTAAAACAGAATCGTAAATTCTCTGTTTAGACGGGGTAACCCGCCATGTTATTATCACTCTATCTATCCTTGCCTACAAAATTATCGTATGCAGTGGAAAAACATTGGAGCCTGTCTTCATCAATCAGATATCCTGATCTCAACTCCCAATAGGTCCTTCACTTGCTCATATGTCACAAAAGCAATAGCTATTGAAGGGACAACCTGAAAAAATAATGATCAGTTAGGAATGATCCTGAAATGTATTATAGAAGGGAACTAATCATAGTAACACCAGTTAAACCAATTATTAGTCTGAGAAAGTTCATCACGTCTACGTATAAAGAGGATAGTTCACAGTTTCATGTTTTACAAGAAGCTTGGTAATATTGCTTACAGTAGTCGAGAGAGTATTAGAGCTTGTGAAGTGAACTTTTGACTCTGCAAAGACCAACTATTTCAAGACTCAAATGGAGATTTTGACGCTGCAGAGATCTCCAGAAATACCATTGTCCAATTAGTCCCAAGTTGAAACACAATTTAGCATGACTCTGTTGGTGGTGCTTTTGGGGGGGAGGGGGGGGGGGGGGGGGGGGGGGGGAACGAGAAAATTTTAACACCGGGGAGGGGGGATGGCAAGGAGAGCTGGGAGTAAGATGACTAGTCCGAG
>NC_061118.1:146714831-146736104 GCF_002878395.1 Capsicum annuum
GGAGGAGAAGTAACTGAAATTTGACTACTGCCGATTAAGGATATGTAATTAGAGGTTTTGATAAGTAATCTATTCTGTAGAGCATAGTAATGTCAACCCAAGGGCAAAAGTTTCTTATTTAAACAAAGTTGCCATAAAAGGGATGCTAATTCTATGTGCGTAAATAAGAGAAACTAATAAACTTCAACCGAAGTTACAACACCTAAAGGTGCAAGGTATTGAAACGAGACTAACCTTTACTGAATTAGGTACCAAACCCTTGTACAAGGCCCTGAAGCCCTCATACCTAACAGTTTTCCTGAAAGTATCAATCATTCCAGAATATTCAACGGAAGCCTTGCTCTTCCCATCACCGGTAACGATGGATGCAGCATCTTTCCAACCCACCATCTGCATCCTTCTGCGTACAACGTCAAGAGGGTAAGCAACAGTTTGCCCCACAGTCCCTGCCACAGCCCCACATGCCAGCCTTGTAACAACACCAAGCTCAGTAGAATCATCAACTAGACCGAGTGGTTTTGTTTTGACCAACCAGTCTTTTAGAGATTCATAAACTGCAAAGTTAAGTCCCACATATGGAATCTGCAAACACCAACAAACTTAGTTACTTTCACAAGAATCAGAAGGACATTCTATTTGTGTTGCTTGTTCTTTTCCGTTCCTCTTCGCCACATTATTCAGAGAGAAGATATTCTAATTCTAAACTTCTGCCTGGAACAGTTGGCTTACAGTACTTTTTGGACTAATTAACTAGTGGGTGAAGCTCTTAACAATTCTTTTTCTCAACAACCTTAGAAGCATCATTTTTTTCTCTATAAAGGGACCAGATGGTTTGAGTATTACCAATCTAGTAAAGAAGAATTTCCTTATAAATTCAGGGAACCAAAACTTACAACTCCTATGACTGAAGGAAGCCATCCTTTATACAAAGCACGTGGACCTTCCTCACGGAGTATGGTGGATAGAGCATGGAACATTCCTCTGTACTGATAAGGAGACTTCTCTGTCTGCAAAACATGAAGAAGATTATCACGAAAGGCGTCGCAGCAGAGCGCTCCATAGTCATTGCACGATATACAGAACATCAGAACAGGCAATATTTCTTCAAAAAAACTCATAAATACCTGCACAGTGATTCTGCCCCGCACCATGTCCATTGGGTAAGTTGCAGACATGGCAATTATGCCAGCACAAGCTCCAGCTCCAAGACGTAGTAATGGAGTGAGTTGAGCATCCTCTGTGGAAAAAAGAAAATGACAGTCCAAATGATGCATAATTCTTGCGAATATCATTCTGCTCCTTTCTTAATTTATTCAGGATACTAGCATAGTATGACCCAGCAAAACCATCAGACAATGTTCATTAACTTGTTTTTTCCTGACAACGACAATCTTCATTAACTTAACACATTAAAAAGAACTTTATCAGATGATCCAAATTAATTATGCATGGTAGGTGCAGAATAGTCTAGAAAATAAATGCTCACAATATGGGGCTTAAATACGTCTTGTGAGCTCTGGCATTCAGTCAAGATGCTTGCCTAGAATGATTGACAAACCAAAATTATATGTAGATAAATTTTGTCTGCCGTACTAGAAAATCCAGCAGCGAGCACAAGCAGCATATGGAAGCAAAACTGAGCTGCATTGAAGGAGAAAAACTCTAATGTCTTTAAACCCTTATTTTGGCAACTGCAGGAATGGATAAATCAGGATGAGGATGCATACATTCTAAGCTAAATCCAGATTTGCCCCAAAAAATGAAAATTTCCAGGTCTATTTTTGCTGACTCGGCTGTTTTGACTTGATTAACCAATGTCTTGGACCGTATGTGTGGTCGGGTAAATTTATTATATTAAATATAATGGTCAAATGAGATATTAATATAGGGCCTGCTTCGAAGGTAAACTATATTCATCCTCAAAGAAAAGGTAAACTACATTGGTAAGCTGAAGCACTAGAAATAGAAGGATCCTGAAACGAATAAGCTCAAGTAAGTAAAGTGGAGAGGAAGAATCTATATGGATGATTGGGCATAGCCAAAATAAAGTGGAGCGGAAGAATCTATATGGATGATTGGGCATAGCCAAAATTTACTTCCTCTTTTCTTATCTTATTAATTATATCTTCTTTTAAATGGATGATTCCTGAAAAGACATCACTACAAGCATAACTGAAGACAATCTGAAAAAAAAAGTGTCTTCTAAAAGGGTCATCCAATATAAGGAAAAGAAAATATTGGCAAGTAATAGCCATTACCACAGCTTTGGCCCCTCAATCCAGAGGGTTGGAAGGATTGAACCGGGAACAGACCAAACCTCCGGCTCATTTTGCACGAAGTGGCTGACAGCAACTAGAACTCGCATTTGCACACTAGAACAGATTGAGCTTTTACCACCCACCACGCCAAGGCCCTTCCTAGACAACATAATGAGCAGACATAGCGGCAAGGAGAAGGAGAGTACAGATATATTCCACTGCTAAATCAAACATAGCATCTGTAACAACCAACATAAAGAGTTTCTCTTTTACATGAATAACCACCAAATATACATTCGCAAGAAATAAGTTGAATTAGAAGTAGCGTGAACGGAAAAGTAGAACTTAAAAGGCATATATGAGCTCAAACTTAATCTCCACAAACAATAGCACAATGAATCATAGTAACGCAACATCCAGTAGGAACAGAGTCCTTTAAGTTTTATAGAGATGGTCAGAAGGAACTGTGCTTAAAGTTCTCTACATATCTGATGAAGACTGCTTAAAATTTTTAACATATAGTAGGTAAGAATTGTGCTCAAAGTTATATAGATATTTCTTCCTATGGTTCGATTCATATATTAAATCTCATAGTTCCACAAGGAAATCATTTGAGGATGCCCCAGTGGCGAAACCAAAAACAAATACGCATGACAACTAAATAACCAAACGAAAGATAGACATACCATTGCCAGTTTGTTGCTGGTAAAGATATAGTATACCCCTGTTACGAGAATCAATGAAGAAGTCAATAGAGGGAACAGATGCCAAATATTTGATTTTAAGGGAACATGGGAAGCAAGTCCGAGTTGTAAAAAATGCACGGTGATCAGATATGACTATACTTGGAAGCTTGCTCATAGCTGAAGAACTTGACTGCTGAGTTTGGGACGATACGTGCACAGTTGGTGCCATTCCCCTTGAACAGTCCTTTGAACCCCTCAGTTCTCCAGATATATTTTAAGCCTGAAATGGTCCCGTTGTACTTTATGTTATGTGGATTTTGAACCTGCAGTTGAGACAGATCCTATTAAAAGCAGGAAGCAAACTAGTGTAGATAGAACTACCCCCTAAATGTAATGATAAATGTACGTTGCATACAAAATACTAGACTCCTTCAAAGATAAAGCATGTTGGGAAAAAAGTTTACTATCCTAAACTTCAAAAGGAACAAAAGTTGATCCATTGATTACAAATTAAAGTATGGGTCACAGTGCTCCATCATTCAAAGCAAGTATGAAATGCTCTAAGTTAGTTTATATATTTCCTCCTTCAATACGACCAGTGGAGAAACTTCAGGCATGAACTACACTTCACCTGGAGCAATATCTTTAGACGTTCCAGTGGGGCCACAGCAGTTCGTGACCTGCAGGATAAAAGAGACTACTAGTAAGTGCAGAATCAAGTTAAAATTCAGGGAAAATAGAATTTGTTCAAGCACTCATAACATCACGTGGAACTCATGTGCAGCAAAATCAAATCCAGCACAGATATCACATGGAACTCATGTAGAGCAATATCAAGTCCAGCACAGATAAGATTTTGCTAAATAATATGTGCCAGACAACCTCGTCAGATCGCTCAAACTTTGAGATGCATGTTTCTGGTGAAAGAGTTAGCCTTATATTAAGAGGCTGGGAATGGGATTCACAAGTTCTGAAAGCTTATGCATGGTGAAACAAAATTAATACAGAATTATGAGTAAAATCCAATCCTTTCCACCTTTTTTTGCCTCGAAAACTTTTGACTTATTTTCTTCAACGCAAAACTTCATTCATGCCATTCAAACTAACAGAAGCTATTACTACCTCCCCATCAATTCATATGGTGATCTTTCTATTATGGACATCCCAAAATGTTTCATCTCATAACAAAAATAATATTAGTATCTTATACAACTTTCAAGTTGATTGAATTCAAGCACATTAAACAAATCCAATTTACACTTTGAAGTAATGTTTACCTTCATCAAACTAATTTTAAACAGTTATTTAGACACTGTAACCTGTAAAATGATGTCATATCAAATGGATGGAGGGAGTGTTACTTTACACTAAATATCTTAACTATATGATTCATTATAGCTGACTACCCCTTGTTTTAATGTTTCACACTATTAGGTTAATATTTCTATCCCAAACTCAAAACAACAATTTATCCAGATATTTACTCTTAATATTGATACTGGTCAACAAGATCCATTATTTTATCCGTTAAACAATAGGCCTGTAGATAGAGTTGGCAGTCACCACTCCCCGGAAGTATAAACCACAGAGTTAGGTCATTCAAGTTAAGAAGCATATATGCACTACAATCTCATCAAAGTCTCTGTTTGAGATAAGTGAGTCAAAACCTCAATGACATGCTGGAACACTCGAGACTCTTTTGCACATGTCCGTCAAAGAATAAAATAAAAAATTTCATTACAGTCAAATCATTCCATCAAGTGAACGAACAACAGTCATGAATACCTCATATACCGATCGAACATGGTGTAGATTGCAAATCTTACACCAAATGTATACATACCGAAGATACTTGTGCACTTGTACAGAAAGTCAACATGGATATCAAACCAAAATTCAATTTTTTTATGAACAAGAACGTTTAAAAACACCAATTTTCCTCCTGCTTCAATTCCAATTGACTCAATTATACGGAAATCGAGTACCCAACAATACCACAAAAAGCACACAAAGATTTTTCTTTTCCTAATTCTTTTTTACAAATATAAGCAAAAACTTTAATCAACTTAAAATTAATTCCGTTGATTTCGTGCATTCTCGTTAACTTGATTTATCAGGTGAATTAATGTTGTTACAATACATTTCATAATTCACAATAAAAATATTATATTTTCATAAATCATTAATGTATAATTTATTTAAAACAAATCTCTATGTAGAGCATTGAATTATACTATATAACTTACACTCCTCCGGCCACACCTCCAGCTACGAGTGATTTGCAGATACTGATAACAGCATGACTTGTAGGCTTGATTTCTTGTCTAGCTAGCTTCGCCTCTTCAGCCAGATTCACAATTTTCTCCACCGCTGATTCGCTCGCCTTCACATCCTCAGAAGCCATAAAATATAAGATAGAGATCGCCTACTTTTTAGCTCAACGTATCTTATACTCACTCAATGATATTACTCTATTCAAAACCAGATGATCGATCGGGAATTTGGACGAGTTAAGGAGAAACGGCGAATTCGACTGTGAGAGTATAGTGAATCGCGGTGGTATGTGGCGGCGGCAGCGGCAATTAGCAGAGATGGATGGAAATGGAAACGCAAGCAGGAAGGTGAACGTGCACAATCTGGATTTTACGAGACAAGTGTACGCTCTCTCTCTCTCTGCTCTATTTAATTATTAACTCTGTACTTCTTTTATGTTTTTTCCTTTTTTGGTCACATAAAGGTTTCTACTGAGTTATTACTCCTTTTTGAAATTACCCTCCGTTTCATATTAGTTCATCTCTATCGACTTAACACACTCATTAAAAAAAAATATTAATGTGAAGTTTAATTTTATCAAATTAATCTTATTAATTATACTTTGAAAATATAAATTTAAGTAAATACACTTTATTTAGTCATTTAATATTAAGGATAGTATTAAAAGAATATAATAAAATATTTTTGATTTCATCACAAGAATAAATAAATTAAAACAAATATTTTTAAAAAAAGAGCCAACTAAAACGAAATGGATGGAGTAATTCCATCATTTTTAACTTGACACACTTAATAAAAATAATAAGCACTAAAAAATAATTTAGAAAATAAGTAATTAATGATAAGAAGAAAATATGAAAAAAAAAAATTCTTAATTTATCAAAAATAACAAATAAGAATAAAAATTAAATTAGAATAATAGTCACAAGTAAATCAGCATGAAGGGAGTATTAGCGTCCGTATTCCAAAATATAATTTCAAGTTTTTGCGTATTTTCGTTTTTCTTTTTTCTTTTAAAAAAAATAGGTGACCTTTAATTTTTACTCTTGTTATTCATTTAATAAAAAATTACGTATAAGTTAAATACTCTTACAACCTAATTTTGCAAGGTGTCATTTATGGAACTTTTGTATTATCTAGCATAAACCATGTAGTATTTAATTTGTAAACCATAATTTCAAAAAATATTTGTTTTGTTCAACAAAAGTTTTATAGCAACAAGTACTTGTGCCTCTTAATCCTTAATTTTGTTGATTTTAAAAGTAAAGTTATGCCTTGTCAACAAAAGTTAGAACTTCCAACATGGGTTTTAGTGCAGCAAATGAGGCTGTTTCATCCTTAATCAGAGATTGAGGGTTCGATCCTGGGCATGAAGAAAACTCTCTTGCGAGCGCTACCCCCGAATGGGGCCCTATCCGGTGTGAATCCAGATTAATTAGGCTCCAATGCAGACACCAGACACCGAATGTGAAACCAAAAAAAAAGTTAGAACTTATGCTTAGCAACTACAAGAATTTTGCCTCTGCTACATCATGGATAAGTTATAAGTTTTAGCTATAAAAGAATTTGTGATTTTCTATCAATTTTATTAAGCAATGCTAAAAAATTAAAATCGCTTTTGTGGACACCATTTTAAACTTAAACCTAATGCCTATTCCATCGGTATTTGGATCTTTAATCCGTCCAACAAAACTTAGCAAATGAGAAGAAAATATTTTACTCTCCCTTTCTCATTTCAATCTATTTATGTTACTTTTTTTAATTTTTTTTTTTTTAAACTTTCATAATTTCGTTCCCACTTTATTATGTGACCTCTTAACAATTACTGAAAGGAACATAGTAAGGTTTTCAGTTTTCAAGGTTGGTGGCTTTGCCATACAATTCGACCACTAATTAGTGGGTAGTTAGTTGGTCCTTGGTCTATTTAACCCCTGAAGTACGAAAGGGTCAATAACGAGAAGCCCCATGTAACCACAAAAAAATACGAAATCCAAACAATATTTTGTGGTTAGGAAACAAGGGAAATGGAGTGCCAATCATGCCTTTCAAGTCCCCACACTACCCCCACTACTTACAATTTTAGTTTTAAAATATAAAATTGATGTGAAATTCACGTTTCTTTTATAATTACTGTGTTCGATCAATTTACACATACTTTGATTAATTTTATGAGAATTATGTTATTTCTCATCAACAACGTATTTTAAATAGTTATGTCTATCAAGACCGTATGAGAAAACATCACTTAGTGTTTCTACATTGTCAAAATTAGACTCATATATTGAGCTTCTTATTTTGAACAATATCCTTCTATAGAATATATCAATTGAGGGTAGTAACATCAAAATGTTGTGACCTCCTTCTTATCCTTCCAAAAATACCAAAAAAAAAAAGAAAAAAGAAGAAATAATATGTTGTAGCAGGTAACACTGTGTCATTACCATAAACCAGAAATGTATTTGACTTGATTTTCTTGAAACTAGTGTTTCAATCATATTCCATGATTAATTAATTATTCACAGTACTTAAGTCAAAACTTGAGGTAGTTGGTATAGAAATATCAGCTACTAAATGCTGACTAAAACAGTTCTAGTGGGTTCAAATTTCTACATTTTGCATGTCAGCCCATGTATAAGCCTGGACTTGGAATGGGCCGAAAGAGAAATACTAAGCTTCAAATGATGAAGGCATTAGGTTTTCTTCATTTTAAAGTTTAAACAAGTTTGGAATTTAAGATCCCAGCTAGTTTGTTCATAAAAAAGTCCTAGAGACCTAAGTTTTAAAAGTATAGGTTGAGATGATCATCCCCAATACTATGATCTAGTGGCCCATTTGAGCTTTCTCTCTTTGCCTTTACCTCCCAGTCTATGATGGACTGGCCCATATGAGTTTTTGGGCTTTAAAATACTATGGCAAACAGAGCATCCAAAGCCCAAATAAATTATGTTGTCCAAAATCAGCAAAAGAAATTAACATAATTAATTGTTCACCAAACACTTAAATAAATTAGAAATAGCCGATGAACTTATAATTCATGAATAGTATCGTACACCATATATAATTAAGTATATAACTTATAGACACCAATTAATAAAAAGTAAACAGTGAATTCAATCGACTATGATTCAAACAAATTGTTTAATATAAATACACAGGTAGCATAGCACAAGCTTATCGAACGAGAACCGCCATCCCATCTCCACTGGAGAATAAAAACGGAAATAAAATTCCTTTTCTGTCTTATCCCTATACTATAATATAATTTAATTTTCGCCCAGGTCAAAGTATGAGCTATGACAGTTGAAGCTTTCCACAAAAAGGTTCATGAAACTGTAAGTATCAATTTTAGAAGTAAACATGTAAATGCTCAGCTAAAGATTTTAATTTTTATACGCTGATAGTAAAGAAAATTTTATACTAATATGTTGAGTTGTTCATGTATTAGTTATACACATTTTAATATCAAATAGAGTGTACAAATAAACAAGATATCATATCGATACATGAAGCTAATGTATGCATTATTTTTTTAAATGCACACAAAGCAACAACTAAAAGTTTTTAGGATTGATTACACCTATAATATAATACAGTTTTAGATACGTTTCATGTATTTTAAAATCAAACAATTACACCCTACCCCCCCTCCCCCCCCCTCCCCATACTAGGAAAATTCAACATTTATACTCTCTATGAGATACATCTCAAACTAAGTATTTACTGAAATATATTTATCAAAAGATAACTATAATTATAAATAAAAAGTCAGTCTTTTATGTCTGATAAGAACAAATTTGTGTATAATTTTGTGTTCATATAGAACAGGACAAAGTTTAAGTGTTTCAATAAAAATTTTGGATAAATTTAAGGGCTACGTGTGTCTGACCTTTAATATAGGAGGTTAATCTGAAACTAAATCCTCTTATCATTGCCTTCCCTCTTTTTTTTTTCCTTAGAATTTTGCACCCTGAAATAAAAGCTAAAAGATATACTCAATTCGTTTCAATTTATTTTACATTTTTTTTTTAGTCCGTTTAAAAATTAATGATTTTTTCTCTTTTTAGCAATTATTTGATTTCAACTTTTCAGTGTTTAAGATTATAAGATATGGCATTTTGATATATTTAACACATTTTTAATTTAATAACGCATGATTCAAAAGTCTAATCTTTTCTTAAAATTCGTGCAAAGTCAAAACATGTCAATCAATTTGAAATGGAGGAAGTACTCTCTCCGTTTGCTTTTACTCATCACAATTTGGTTTGGCACACCAATTAAGAAAAATAATTAATAACATTACTATTTTATCATAATACCCCTATTAAATGATGTTTGTATTGTGTATTGAAATTAATTTGGATAAAAAATAATTAATACTACAGGTAAAATAAGGGGGAAAAAATTATTTTTTCTTGATACGTCAAAAATGATAAGTAAAATTAGAAATACAATTAGGAAACGCGGAGAGAGTACCTAATAACAGAAAGCCCATATATCTGTCGTTATGATAGAGACTTTATCCAATATTTTTGGGCTCTTTTAATTAGGCTTTTCAAGTGTGGTACTAGAGAGATGGGAAAATTGATTGCAACTAACAGGTGTATGTATTTGGAAATATGGACCACTTGGACAGATTTTAAGGAACTTGTCTGACTTTCAGCTGATTTTTGAAAAAACAAACATTGATGGATTTTTGAGTTGATTCAAGAAAATTTCTGATTTTTCAATTTAGTACTCATGAAAATATTTTTTAGAAGTGCAACATGACATGACTTGTTAAAGTGGGATAACCACCTAACCACTTCTAGCATCTCTTCTCTATGTGGGATGACCACTATACGATTGTACATTAGTGTATAATGCAATAAATATATATATATATGTATGGGACCCTAGTTTGTTTATCCATCACTTTAAATTTTCATACTTTATGGATGAAATCATGCTAAAAAGATATTTGCGTGTGAGATCACCTGCACTAATTAATAAACTAATAGATACGTGATGACTATGTATTATAAAAGTTTTTGTTGCCTGACCTTAATAAGGAGTATAATTAGTAGGAATATTATAGTTTGTTACAAGTGCTTTTTTAATGACTTGACACTTGATCTAAACTTAGAAAGAAAAATGGGTACTCTGAGCATGTTGGCCAAGCTTCTTCTAGGGTAAAGTGTTAATTCTAGGAGAACTAAATATTTTAAATAAAATTTCAAGCTGAAAAAAGTAGTTTCTCCAACAAAGTAATTCGAGAAACATAATTGAAGAAAGAGACTACAAAGAAATGAAAAATAAAGTAACACGTAGAATAATATATAACATACCCAACAGAAAAAAATATATAGACTACGTATCCAAAAATAACAAACATCACAATAATGCGATTATCGATCAAGCACAAACAACACTTGAATTATGCTAGTGAGTGTACATCACCATCTGAAATAATAAAGTAAATGAATTAATTATGACATTATATGTCGGTATGGTTTCTTTTCATTATTATCTCAAGATAAACTACACATAGCTGGCCACTATACAATTTGCCATGAAATAATTGGAGTGGTTCTTGCTTTAGTTCTCCGTCCAATAAAATCCATTTCCTTTATTTCCACTAAATTATTAAAAAGAAAGATATATATAATAGTAATTGAAAATAACCCAAGATAATTCCCCAGAAATAACTTGGTTCTTGAATGCATGAATTACGTACATCGAGCATATATGATAACATGAAACATCTATAATGCAGCATGCATGCGTGGAGTATAATTAAAGGTTTTAATTAATTTGAATACTTTTATTTGGTAGATTGTTTTAAATAGGAACAGATTTATTATCTAAGTTGTGATGCATGTGGATTCATGGCCCTTCAGAGTTCCGTCTAATTAAATATTTTATGTACATATATTTTAGACTTTATTTAATACTATTATTGCCTCGTGCATTAAAAAATTTGAATGGTACACTTGAATGAATGTTGAATTATTTACCAAGAAAAATAAATAAAAAATTAATTATACCTATATTTTAGAAAAAAACTAGTTCCGACCTTTGATTTTAAAACAGCGTGGTGAGTAGTATCACCATCTGGTTTTTAAACTAGTATTTAATCTTTATATTTTACATTTTAGATTGAAGATTTGAAGTTGTTAGAGTTGTGACCCGAATTTTATTGGTCCGGTCCTGAAAGTTTTGCAGTGTGGTTCATGTTTGTGATTTTCAATGGGGTTTGTGGTGGTAGCGTAGGGATTGGGACCTTTATGTTTTTGGGCCTAGGACTTATTTGTACACACATACTATATAAGTGCATTTAGTGGGTCGGTTTTGGACATTCAGAAATTACGTCATTCTCCACACTGTACTCCTCTCCTTTCATAGTGAAATTCCTCTGTCTCTAACCATGATTTTTCCTGCAAAGATTTTCACGTAAATCTGTTGTGTTGTTCTTATTTTTTTTAAATTGTGATTTGCTTATTCTGTCCGAATCATAGTAGAAGTTCTCTGAGGTCTTTGCTACATTTTACAAGAAAAAATAGGATAAAGCATGCATGCATCACACGTGCAAAAATATTTCAAAGTTAAATTTCAGCGCCAACAATATTCGCCTTGACATAATATCCAATCAAAATATTGCACAGACCATCATCTTAAAAACCTTCTCGAATAATAATATTCTGTTTCTTCCTTTAATTAAGGAAGAAGAAAAGGAAAAAGAAAGAAAAAGGAACCTTTATTTTATTTTTGTAGAAGAAAGTATAGTTAGAAGATCAAACTCAGTCTACAAGGTGTATAAGTGACCTTTATCCATATTCACACTAGAAAGTGGACTAGTACCGTCCACTTTTTTTTTTCTTTTTCTTAATAAAATATGCTTCAAAATTTCAAGTTTCAGAGAGAGGACTTAAAGCATGATACTTTCATACTAATTTAGTGTTGTATAAACTTCCACATGGAAGTTATAATTAAGGCAAATACCAACAAGAATATAATGAGAGGTATCGTGTCTCTCTTTGGTCACTTCAAAATATATCTTACACTCAAACTAGTCATAAATCGTATGTGGGATACATTAACTTTTTTTTTTTTTTTAAAAAGATATTATTGAAAGACATAAGAGGTCCCAAATAGGCTACAAAAAGTGATTGAATACGTACAAGGTACCATAGTACTGCATAACACGAGGCTCCCTATCTATTGGGGGTGCATTTAGGATTGAATGGAGGATTGGTGGTGTTCGAGAATTCAGTAATTCTTATGTAAAAAATTTGTACTATTATATTAAGAAATTCAATAAATACATAAGAAATATGACTTGGAAATCCATTAACAGAGTGTACGTAATATTAGCCCAATGACAAAAAAAAAAAAAAAGAAAAAAAAAGACTTTTACGTTCATCTTCTCCTTCGATTCGATTGGTAAAACATATATAGGGCATGTTACTTGAAGAGTTGAAGTGCATGTTGTTAGTTTCACATTACTAGCTTGATATTATAAATGGTCACTGAAGTTAGTAAAATATTTTCTTTTAATTAACATAAAAATTAACCCAACTACTGTAACACCCCAATTTAGGAAGGAGTTCCACATCGGTAAAACACAGGAGGAATACTGGGTATCTAAGTAAGAAAACATTACTCCCTAATAACGTGTTTTAAAGCTGTGTGGGCCTGGGCCCAGAACGAACAATATCACTAGTAAGTTAGGGAGTTACAGGGGCCTCTTGGGCCTTGATGGTTCGGGATGTCCGTCGCGGCCGGTCGTGACAGAATGGTATCACTCCTGTGTCAGTCCTGTCGGTGTGGGCCAGAGTTCAAACTGAATGTAGCCGAATCCCGGTAAGCCGGGGCAAACCTCAATCCTTGTCACACTCCTTTTTTGCCCGAAGGGATCGAGGTCGAAGGATTTTTTTCCAATTAAAGTAACGGTTTTGAATTGGGATTATTTTAATTATAGAGTCGCCACTTGAAATTGAGTTATGGTGTTCCAAGTCACCTTTTTGAATCCCTAATCAAAAGGAAATGACTCTTATTTGGTCTACGAAAATAAAAGACCAAGGAATTCTGTTGATCGAGTGGAAGGTGTGAGGCATTCCTCGAATCCTGTGGTTCAAGCACGGTCGCTTCATTGACTTATCTTGACTTAAACTATTTTGATAAATTGTGTTAAGACCTAAATTCACTCATTTCTATTATACCAAAAATTTGTCTATTATCTTATATTAAGAAAAAAAATGATGAGAAATTAATTTTAGAAAAATATTTGTCAAAGTGCATTATTGCATCTTTGAATTTTAAATGTCTCAAAAAGATGTGTGTGTCACATTCTTAATTAAGACGAATATTTTAAACATGACTAAAATTTACCTAATATTAAAGACATTAATTTATTTCTTATAAACTCGTAATAATTTATTTTTTATTTCAAAATACTACTTAACTTTCATAATAAATTGATAATATTTGATTTAAAATAATTAACTAATTTAATAAATAATTATTAAATTTTTATTAATGATGGTAAATAAAAATAGTAAAATAATAAAACTAATAAATAAAATCAACCTAAATTCATTCAAATAATGATAATCAAATATAAACAGTAACCTATTAGATAAGACATTTTAAAACCCATAAAAATAATTTTAACAAAAATCAAAACACTAATGATATTGCTATTGGTGGCCCCCTTTTTTATTTTAATATTTTATTCACATCTTTTGTCTCTTTGTTCCCAATAGATCAAAAGTACATCCACGTATATATTAAAAAAAAAAAAAACACATATGCATACCTCCATATTTTCTCGCCTCTTTTCTCTTAACATCACTGCCTTTTACCATCCCTTTAACCAACAAGAAATTCATTTGCTTTAATATACCTATAAATATAAATTATGGTTGAGAATTTTTATTCTTTCTTTTATGGATTTTTTGGTGTATGTGATCGGAACAATAACAGGAATAGAAAAAGGGGCGGCGGTAGCACTACCTTCACCGACCGGAAGCGTGGGAAAAGGGAGAGGGGGAAATGGCAACAGATCTATTTGAAGACAAGATGATTCGCTAGATTTTGGGGAATCGGATCTGGTTTCGGGTGGTGATTCTGGAGACTGGAGGGGAGAAGAGACGGCAGGGGTGGTTAACGACGGAAGGTCATCGGCTTTAATGAATTTTCCGGTGATGCATCACGCCGATTTAAATGGGTTTTCATCGGAAAACATGATTCTTCTCCGATTCAAATTTTCGTTATTGTTTACTAAATTAAACACCAAATTTTACTATTTTTTTTTTTTACTGTTTTCAGCAATTTCTTGGTACATCCGTACATGTTATTGTCTACTGTATACATGAATGTAAATCTGTGTACATGTAAATTGATGGATGAATATGAGTGCATGTAACAACGTATAGAATTGTAACAGTGTTCATTTTATTATTATTTTTTGATATACAGGACTTTAATATTCATATAAACATTCAATGATTTAACGTATAATACCTATTAACGAACAGATTTATATAATAAACACATTGAATAACACATGAAATTATTTAAACAATTTTATTCATATTTTTGATTTCTAATAAATTCATACAATAAATAATATAGGATCAAAGTGAAACCTGTATTAATTTGAACAGAAACACGAAGTTGTTACAGGAATCTTCAAACAAAATTCTGACTTCGAATCTTTCTTTTCTCTCTTTTGATTCTCAATTGGTATTTTTCTTTGTCTGAGTAAATGTCTGATGTCAAAAGTTGATACAGTGTAAGTGAATGTACCTAAGTAGTTTTCTCTCTGTTGTCTGGAGTAATAAGAGTCTTTAAATAGAAGAAATTTGGGGGGAATGATTATCAGATAGGATAGGATAGGATAGTTTTCAAATTTGAATCTTTATCCTTTATTTTAGAAGATAATAATAATAAAAATAAATAAATATATAAATGAATAAAATAATAAGAATATAATAATAATAATTAATTTTTATATTTTAAAAAATATAATAAAAGTTTATAAATAGCAGAAAATAAATATAATAAAATAGTATTAAAAATACTAATTTATTTATTAACATTTATATATATATATATATATATATATATATATATATATATATATTAAAATTTTATACTATTTTTTGTTTAAAATTGAAATAAAAATAAATAATATCCTAAAATTAACTTCACTTAGTTAATTATTTTTTTAACTAAAAATTTATTAAAATAAAATAAGAATTAAAACAATATCGGTTCAAATATAAATATTTAATATTAAAAAATAAATATATTACACTTGGGGAGGGTCAAAAATCATGTGTCTACATTTTGCCCCTCTTTGTGTGAAATCTCGAAGAGTTTTCATACAAAGAAGTAGACAAGATATGATTTTTGATCCTCCGATTATTTTAAAAGTGAAGATAAAACAAAATAAAGTAAAATAAAAGATGTGACTGAGTCCTGATTTTGGACCGTTTACATATCCCGGGTTTTAAGGAAATCAGGTCACATGTAGTTCAAAGGTGATATGGAGATAGAAAGAGTTAAAAGTCGAATGAGATTCCGTCGAATTTCCGGTTAACAACTTTTGTCTTTTACATTTAAAAGACTAACAAAAAATAAAAAATAAAATAAAAATTGCAATTTGTAGAATCTTGATTCAAATTTTCATGACTTGAACTTGAAAATTCATCCTATTCTTCAGGTTTTCTTCTGGCTTGGACTTGAAATCTTCACCCTATTCTTCAGATTTTCTTCTGGCTTGGACTTGAAACTAATAATGTTCACCCTATTCTTCGGGCGGATTCTTGATCTGCTATTTCTTCACCCTATTCTTTAGGCGTGCTCCTGAATTGTTATTTCTTCACCCTGTTCTTTAGGCGGGCTCCTAGAATTTCTCTTTTCTTCACCCTGTTCTTCAGGCGGGCTCCTGGACTTGCGACTGATAATGTTCACCCTGTTCTTCAGGCTAGCTTCTGGACTTACAATTTCTTCACCCTGTTCTTCAAGCGGGCTCCTAGAATTTTTTTTCTTCACCCTATTCTTCAGGCGGGCTCCTGAACTTACAATTTCTTTACCCTATTCTTCAGGCGGGCTCCTGAACTTCCTTTTTTTCGTCACCCTATTCTTCAGGCGGGCTCTTGGACTTTCTCTTTTCTTCACCCTGTTCTTCAGGCGGACTCCTAGACTTCCTTTTTCTTCACCCTGTTCTTCAGGCGGGCTCCTGGACTTTCTCTTTTCTTTACTCTGTTCTTCAGGCGGGCTCCTGGACTTCAATATTTTCTTCACCCTGTTCTTTAGGCGGGCTCTTGGACTTTCTCTTTTCTTCACCCTGTTCTTCAGGCGGGCTCCTGGACTTCCATTTTTTCTTTACCCTGTTCTTCAGGCAGGCTCCTGACTTGTTACTTGTTCACCTTGTTCCTCAGGTGGGCTCCTAGACTTTCTTTTTTCTTCACCCTGTTTTTCAGGCGGGCTCTTGGACTTCCTTTTTTTTCTTCTCCCTGTTCTTCAGGTGGGCTTCTGACTTCTTTTTTTCTTCACCCTGTTCTTTAGGCGAGCTCCTGGACTTTTTTTTTTCTTCACCCTGTTCTTCAGGCGGGCTCCTGGACTTACAATTTCTGATTTTTCAAAATATGTTCTTGAACTCAAAATAAAAGGTCAAACAAACAAAAAAATAACATCCAATTCTTCAGGAGGGTTCTGAGCAGAACATAAAATTCAATGAACACGAACAAAATTTTTTGCCCCAGTTTATACTTAGAAAATGACTCGACTAAAAGGTATGTTTCATAGGAATCAAGAGGGATGACTCGACTAAAAGGTACGTTTTATAGGAATCAAGGGGATAACTCGACAAAAAGGTACGTCTTATAGGAATCAAGGGGATGACTCGACTAAAAGGTATGTCTTATAGGAATCAAGAGGGATGACTCGACTAAAAGGTACATCTTTAGGAATCAAGGGGATGACTCGACTAAAAGGTACGTCTTATAGGAATCAAGGGGATGACTCGACTAAAAAGTACGTCTTATAGGAATCAAGGGGATAACTCGACTAAAAAATACGTCTTATAGGAATCAAGGTTCAATTTAAGAAATATATCATCTAGCAATTAAAACTGAAATACCTGGACAAAGAAGTATGCCTTTGAGGGATATATGATGATAATTTTTTATCATAATTTGATTATCAAACCTGTGCAATAACATTGCTTCCTGCATTTGTGGAAATGAGGCATTGCAGCCCTTTATATTTATATTCTAAAGTTTTTGATTTAAAAGTAACATATTTCCTGTTTCATCAAAGAAAACTTGTGAGTTCAAAAATATGGTGGCAGGTTTGTGGCTTTAGCTTTCGTGGCAATCACTCTTGCCCTCTTCATATTTAACCTTGCGTCCAACCATTAGCATCCATCATCGACTTGCTGCATCATTGACCCAAACTCATATTATCAGAAGTGACTTTGAAACAAACACAGTATCTCTGCTTTATCATGCTTCTCAAATAAACTCTTTGAACCTTAGTATTTTCATGAGTCCCCAGACTCGTTTGTTGACAAAACTTTCTGCATGCCTTATTACGGCTCACAATCATTTCATTTTTATGTGTTGGCTTTTTGTCTTGCTTTATGCAATTGAAGAAGCTGGTAGCCAGTTTTGAAATCTTTTCTCACTTGTTATGACATGGACTCGATTCAAAGACACGAGAAAAATGACAATAATTTTTATTTGATGACAAAGATATCAAAAATCAAAAATAAAAAAACAAAAAGAAAAGGGAAAAACAATAGGCATTTTTTTTTAAACGATAGAAGAAAACTTATTTGGGTGTGATAGCCAATTCTAGCAATCATGACATGCATTTTGAATTAAACAACCTGATCTACCCATACTAATCATTACAACTCTTGTCCACTTATTGAGTTTGAAATGAAATCAATCTTAAATATGCTCCCTTTAGATCACAATTCTCCTTCGGCTAGTGACACCTCAATGGATTTTTGCCAACGCCTATCTCATTTTCATTTCTTTCTCAGCTCACTGTCGCCTTATGGTGCCCAAAAGTATTTTCACCAATAAAACTCTCATTTTTACTCTTTCATTCATTTATTTTTGAAAATAATGCCCAACATACGAAATATCATGCACCCATAATATGTTTAGCCTTGACATTCTCAAAGATCGATCTGAAGGTCTTTCTTTTGTTGTAACTTCGCTTTTGGAAAAAGTTAGAAAGAAAAGGAGACATGTGGCTCAAAAATTTACATAATATTAGGTGAAAATACAACTTTTGAAATCAACTTTTTTAAGGAAATAAACTTTGCCCCAGTTTCATTTCATTCTGGGTAATTTGAATTTTCTTTTGGTTGGATCGAACCCCAGAGTAGGGCTACCTACGTATCTTGTCATAGCAAGAATCAGGTCAAACATAGTTCAGACAGCTTGTTCTTTTGCTTGATTTTTTTTTTTTTTTGACTTTTCTCTTATTTTCTTTTTTTTTTTAGAGAGAGAGAGAGATATTTTTTCCGACTATATTTTTTCTTGACACTTTTATGACTCTATTTTTTTTCTTGACATTTTTTTTTTTGAATTTTTTTCCAGACTCTATTTTGATTCCAAAAGAGGAATATAAAAGAAATAAAATAAAAGCTCAAAAGGGATAACAAAGGATGACACAACATTTGGATAGTAGAATGAAATGCCTTCGTCATATCAATCCTTAAAAACACAAGTACATAACATGCAATCTAGGAATGAAACATGAAGATCATACGCATCTTTTCAATATTAACCGTGACTAAGCATATGCACGTGTGTCACTTCTTTTAAACTTGTAAACCATACAGGTCTACTTGTATTGTACTTTCCTCACAACAGATGACTCTTTTTTTTTTTTTTTAGCTAACTTCCTTTTGCTTCTTCTGACAATTGAAACTATATATCCTCTCGTTGATCTCATTCAAAAATGCTTGAGTTGAACCTTCTTATTGAAGATCAAGTCATTTTTTACTCGAAAAGTGATTGCCTCAAAACATTCAAGTGAGGATGTAACTAGGTCCCCAAACATCTCAACACTTAACTTATTTTTCTTACAATTTTTTTTTTGACTCTAGGTCCTTGATCGATGTTTCAACATTAGATTAGGTTTTAAGATATGGCTGAAAATTGAACATACATATCATATCACTGGAATTACCACAGAAGAAAAAATGTGTATAGAGAAAGAAAGAAAAAATATATATATATATTTAAATAAGAAAAAAAAAAGGGACACATATTTTATTGACAGAAAAGATAGAAGGGTTTGAACTCAACAATAAGAAAATAAGACAACATAGATCCCGAACAACAACCCTTAAAATATTTTGAAAACTAAAAAAAAACAAAACAACTACCAAAACTCCTTCGTGGAGAGTAAAATAACTTCTAAATTACCGAGCTTGACATTTGGCCATTGATTTGCACTTCAGTATTAATGGGGTATCCACAATCATTACTACATCATCCATTTTTCTTCTTGACCCCAAAAAGTATCCTGAACTATTCTGAATTTTCACCATTAAATTCTCTCCAATTAAGCCATTAGCAGTTCCTCTTTTCCTTTGTTCCTCTTAGTTGATTACACAACCTTTTTAGATGATCCAAAGGATCACCACGTCCCTCGTACATGTCCAACTTTAATATTTTGGACTCTAAACGCAAGTGAACATTGTGAAATATGTACAAATCCTTGTAAGAAACACTTTTTTCTTCTTCCACTACTTACATGTTTCTCATATTTTGTTTCAAACTTCTTATTTCCCTGGTCATTTCTTCTTATTCCTCTTTTCTAATAGTCTATTCCACCTCATCTCAGACTCTATATCATTTTCTGTGGGTTATCTTGCCTTTTCTTTGGATCTGAAGTTGTATGGATGAGAAGCCAACTTAGCCACAAACCAACCACCTTAACACTATTTTGATTTTGGTAAAAACTAATGTGTCAAAGTTTAATTTTTTTTAAGATCACTGAATCCATAAAGGACTGCCTACGTATCTCATTTAAATGAGAATCAGGTGTGCCGAGTCCCGCTAAGTCAAATGCATATGATGCAAATAAAGCGGCACATAATAGGGATAACCAGATTCTGAGTTTTCAGTTCTTCTAAGTTTAAGCCTAATAGGGATAAGTGTCTAGACTGGCTTACCCGAGCAGATACTCGAGCCGGGGAGGGACAACTTGGTTGGTAACAGGGCAACATCGCCTTCGTTGTCGATTCGAACCCCGCCTAACATGTGTGACTATAATCCTTCACCAGGTGCCTTGACACTCCGACTATCTCAAAAAGAAAGTAGGATGCATGCGTTGCATTCCTTCTATCATATTTCAGAGTCTCAGAAGGGATTCGCAAGAGAAGACAGTATATAGTACAATTCAATCAATATTAAAGCAGTAAATGAGCGACAAATAGCACATAAGGTCAACAAACACAATATCAACAATAATTAAAGCAAGTATAAGTCAATATAAAAAGCTCGTATTCTTATTATCCCCATCAGAGTCGCCAGAGATGTCATACCCTTTTTTCGCTCGAGAGTCGAGTCGAAAGGTTTTTTCAGTTAAAGTGACGGTTTTGAATAGGGATTATTTTAATTATAGAGTCGCCACTTGAAATTGAGTTATGGTGTTCCAAGTCACCTTTTGAATCCCTAATCAAAAGAAAATGACTCTTATTTAGTCTGCGAAAACAGAAGACCGGGTAAGAAATTCTGTTGATTAAGTGGAAGGTGTGAGGCATCCCTCGAATCCTGTGGTTCAAGCATGGTCGCTTCATTGACTTATCTTGAGTTAAACTATTTTGATAAATTGTGTTAAGACCTAAATTCACTCATTTTTATTATACCGAAAATTTGTCTATTATCTTATATTAAGAAAAAAAATAATGAGAAATTAATTTTAGAAAAATATTTGTCAAAGTGCATTATTGCATCTTTGAATTTTAAATGTCTCAAAAAGATGCGTGTGTCACATTCTTAATTAAGACGAATATTTTAAACATGACTAAAATTTGCCTA